>NC_072734.1:193177627-193266385 GCF_026930045.1 Uloborus diversus
CGATCGGGCTACCAAGGCCCTCTTTTTTTCTTTTCTGAATAGTTCAAAAGTGAAAATGAAGAGAATAACGAATGCCCTATTCCAGGGGTTCTCAAACTTTTCCGACTCGCTGCACTCTTTGAAGAATTAGAATTTTCTCACGGCACCCCAGTCCATCTCGATTATATAAGGTAAGTTCACCAAATAAGAATACCCTGAGGTTCATTACCTAGTATCTCGCTCATTTACGATTGAATTGGCTCCAGCTTTTGCATTGTCACCAGATGATTCATAAAAACTAGGGAAAAAATCAAACAAGCGAAAATTTAAGTTTAGCTACGTTTTTCAGCAGTTTTAACAAAGAGAAACGATTTGTCTTGATAGGAACATAAATTAGGCTTCAAGAACATTAAATAACCTTTTTCACAATAGTATCCTACATTGATCCATGTAAAATGTACATGGTTATTATAGTAAATTTACTGTAAAATACGGTCAGGTAGTTTTGATATCACTCTTCTGTGATAACTTTTGTTACCTGGTTTCTGTTGCCTGGTAATTAGAAACTGCTTGTTGATATTTTATCATCAGTTAATGTTTTTGATGACGATGAAGTTACGATCTAGCAAATGTTTTCTATGCTACATCAATGAGAAGATGGCCTTATTCGGGAAAATGACCTTATTTTGCAGATCCACCTTAAATATATACTGACTAGCTGCGTTGCAAGGCTTTGCCCGGTCCACCTTGAAAATAGAAATTGTGTCAAGTGACGGTATATTCAACAATCAGGTGTAAAAAATAAATTTAAAAAACACCCGACGGTGATGGTGCAGAGGGTGCTGGTGGGAAAAATCAAAGGAACGCCAAAAACAGTCAAATGAAAGCAATAAGCAATCGTGATTGCTCAAAAAGAAAGCAGTTTTGCAAGAATGGGAAATAAATTCCCGTTTTGTAGTCAAATTAATCTGAACAATAAACTTCTATTTCACTAAAATCAAATCCTTCCAAATCCTAGCCATTTATTTTCCCCCTCAGAACGCTCGCAAAGATTCAAGGACACATACCGAGGCATCAGGCAAACGTTTATTGAAGACAAATTTCAACCGGGAAGGGGTTTTTGAAGAGTCGAAGGCAAAAAAGAAAACCCGACAGGACGTCCTTATTTGCCACAATCATTTCCTCCTCTCTTCATTGATGTCCTCTGTCGGTTCAAGATTGCAAAAACAAGAATTCTCCGCAAAACTCAAGTTCGCCAGAGTAACGAACATTTTGCAGTATCACTTCGTTTATCCAGGGGTGCCCACCCAGGGCCCGACTAACTAAAAGTGAGGCCCTAGGCCCACCTTAATTTGGAGGCCCCCTCTGAAGACTCTCAGGGTTTGTACTCAATTTCAGAAATAAAATGAAGGAGTTTTGGAGGAGTTTTGAAGGAGTAAAATGAGATGTTGAAGGAGTACTAACGGGCTGTCATTAAATGATGTCTCACTTATTTTCAACATATTTGACCCTTCCCCTGTTGTCACAAAGTGTCACATGTCTTATTTTTCATAAACATATTGTTATAATAACAGTGTGACGTCACTTTTTGCCACCCTTTCTCTTCCACTTGTCACAATTTCATGAACATGGCCTCCCCTCAAGGCATGACATCCCTTGTGGATGACCCTTTTTACAATATCATATCTGCGATTTACTAAACAATTATTTTTTTTCAACACAATCACTTAACATAGTACACCTACTCAAGTATTTTTAAATAGTTAAAATATAATTGGAAAAACTGACTTTTGCTGCTGAGAGTATGGTGGAGGAAAAAAATTATCATAAAACTTGAAAAAATAGCCAAGCATCATTTAAGCATGTTTTACTTCACCTATGAAATGTATTAGTCCTCTAATAATGTTTCACCTTCAACTTTTGTGACTTCTATGATCAATTTGTAAATCACATCTTTATGAAAAAAATAAATATACGAAATTACTGCATTGAAATCGCCTTTATGCCTTCGCCCATGTGGCGAAGTTAAGTTATCGAGCGAAGTATTTTAAGTAACTGTCATAGAGGAAGATTATGTAGTCTTGAACTAAAAGAAGAAGGCGTTTTGAAGGAGTTCAAACCAAAATGAAGGAGTTTGAAGGGCCCTTCAAAAACATTTCATAAATGAAGGAGTATTGGAGGAGTTTTGAAGGAGCGTACGAACCCTGGACTCTGCAGTGGTGATTTACAGATATAAGACATGTCGAGAAAAAAGTATTGGGGGACCTCTTAGTCTATTGCAGAACTATTTACATGTAATAATTTATGTGCATTATCAATCCCCTTTGGGGCCCCTAAAATTGTGACAAAGTAAATTCGTTTCTGGTCGAATAAATAGAAACTCTACTTAAGGAAGTTTTTTTTTCAATTAACAAGTCATAATTTTTTATTATTATTTCAAAAACACATGTATTTTTCATTAGTTATATTGCTATGCATAGTTCTTTAAGTAATTTGGGGCCCCTTAGGAAGATGGGGCCCCAGGCCCAGGCCTGTGCGGTAATCAGGCCCTGTGCCCACCTAGGTGGTGGGGGGGGGGAGGTGTCGTGGCGCAGACAGCGCCATTGAAATTTTCAGGAAGGGGGGGGGCAAGGGCGCCCATATGCAAAATTTTAGGGGGGAGGCTTAGATATTCTCCCCACGGTTTAGCTGGATCTTTTCCCCATAGACCGATTTTGGTACAGATTAGAGATATTAAAGTTTGACATTTTTAATAACTTATTCATTAATGGCTGGAGAAAGAATGTTTTTACAATTTTGCAAAAAAAAAGTACTAAAAGCAAGGAAGTTCCAATTTCAAAGGGGGAGGGCTTGAGCTCCCACTCCCCCCCCCCCCCATATGGGCGTTCTTGGGATTAGGGTGTTTTGAAAGGTATTTTTCTCATTTTTTGGGGCGGTCTTGCTTTTCAGGTGGGGGGGGGAAGGGGTCTCCACGATTTGAAGGGGTGCACCCTTGCCCTTGGGGGAGGAGCACCCCTGGTTTATCCGTCCCTCGTTGATCCGATAACCAGGTTTACATTTGCAGGCTTCTTTTACAATTTCATGCTGAAATAAGTAACCTCTATGTATAAAAAACAAAGGTAGGTCAAAGGAACTGTGGAAGGATGCCTGTGATAGGCCTGTGTTCAGGAGACTTCATAGAACCGGCAGCCTTGAAATTTGGTACAAAACTACTTCGAGTCGCATTTTGATCAATTTCTTTTTGTGTTTTGGTTGGAGCGAGATTTAGTCTCATAAATAAAAAAATAAAAGAGATAAAAGTTTAAAAAATTTGGACTTTTGATGACCTTGACTTTTGATGATCTTGAATCGATAAGCCTAATTTCAAAGAAATACAAAAATGTGAGTGAAAAAATTTCTCATATTTTGGATCACTTGACATGGAATGACCCTAGCATATGTACTGGAATGATGTGCAAGAATTTGAAATTGTTTCTATGGTTTTCGATCAAGTATATTACAACAGTACTGTTATTTATTTATTTTTTTAAATTTTATTTTATTAACCATGGCTGGATCAAAGTGAAAGAAATTGTATAATCTTCCAATAAATACCCAATTAACAGAGGATGCAATTATTCAACAACAGAACACAATAAAAAATAATTTAAGAAATGTGTTTATATTTGATGTATGTAATTATTAATTTTCTCTCCCCTCCAAAATTGATAAAAAATGCTGTTATTCTTAGTACGTAGACCCCACTGGTTACATAATAAACTGAATATATTATTCTCTTTTTTTTGGGGGGGGGGGGGGGTTGCATTGAAGCCATGTGTAAGATATTTTCCAAACTTTGTTTCATGATGTAATATATTAATTTTAATTTTTTTTCACCCCCCTCAGGCATCCCTGCTTAAGTGCGAACAAAATACACGACTTTAAGATTCAAAACAGTTTTTTTTTTTTTTTTTTTTGTAGCCAGCAGAATTTTCTTCCATAAATTATAAATTAAAATAATGAATAACTGAATTCTCGATAACGAGGCTGAAACCGGACCCCTTCGCTATATTATGCCCTCCCGGAAGTCAAGGTTAGCGCTAAACAAACCAATCAAGGAATATTAAGGAGTTATTGAAGATATTGAAGTGATGCATTGCGTCAATACCCTGTCCTTGCTTTTCTTTTGTTAGTAGTTTCTGAAGAAGAGGAAAACGCATTTATATTTGTATCTTTTTCTCCTATGAGCCGCGTTTTAGAAAGGCGATTTCCTGGACGTCGCGAGTAAAAACAAAAGGGCATATTCGCTTCACGGGCAAAGCAAGAAAGCTTCCTCATTGGGCACCAGTAATTTAAAACTCTCTAAAAATCGCCTTTCAAAAATACATCGGCGCAACTAGAAAATGTCTGTAAGCCCCCCCCCCCCCCCCCCGGGTACTTGAAACATTTTCTTGTAATCTAATGGGGGAGGGAGGATTTTTGAAATTCTAGTTTTAGAAACGCACTTTCGGAGTCTTCGGTGATGTTAGGGGGAAGAAAGATATAACGGGCTTCGTCAAAAATTCAAGTTTTAAAAACGCGATTACAGTCCATATTTGTTGATGTTAAGGTACAGATTCAGAGACTGGCTTCGATTGAGTTTTTTAAAAACGGATCAAAATCTATTCCCCTCCTCAGTAATTCTTCGTAATTTAAGTTCCAAATACGCAATGGTAGACACACTTTCATGATGTTACCGAAAGAGGGGATTCTGGGTCTCTCCCCTGGAAATTTTTGAAATTGAAGTCTTAAATACGAAATGTTTATGCAATATTCCACGATGATAGGAGAGGGGATCAGAGGCTCTTCCCCTTCGTTTTTAAGAAGAGTAGTTTTATAAACCAAAAATCAATTTGATAAAATGGGTTTGGGGCCCTTGCTCAAATGTTTTTCGTAACTGAAGTTTTAAAAACGTGGTTGCAAGACCATGTTTGGTAGCGTTAGGGTCCCTGTAGTTTTTCGAAACTGTAGCTCCATAAAAGCAATTTTAAACGATTTTCAATGCTTTTAGGTACTTGGAGACTCTTCGATGGAAATTGATGACATAAAACGAAAATTGAGATGATCGATAATGATTATGATAGGAGAGGGCTCAGGGGCGGATCCAGAAATGTTTGTAAAGGGGGTCGAGTTTCAATGATAGTCCTCTATCGTAAAAACGTATCAGTTTAGCTGGTGTGCCCATCCCTCCCAGGGTGATGCAGCACCCCTCATATGCTATAGAACATCCGCTCACACCAAATGAGACAAAAACCTTTTCGAATTGTCCCTCCGCCCCTCCTACTCCTAAAACTTCCCATGGAGCAATCAAACCTACACTATGGATCATATTCCCTCAAATTTTCAAAAAAAGTCACATTTCTTAAGTCAGACAGGTTGCTCACCTTGGAAAAAGCACGCGCGCACACACACGTGTGGTTCGAGATGGAAGTGTGCTCTAAGAAAACGTTAATCTCATTATTCTTTTGTTCTACTATTGTTCTTTTTAAAATGAACAAAAAATTTAAAATAGCAATAGCTCAGTAAACGAACCCAGCAAATCCTTTGAGTTATGATGCGCTGAGAAGGAATACCTTGCATGGGCGCCCATATGCAAAATTGTAAAGGGGGGGGGGGGGCTCAGAAATTTTAACCATCGTTTAGCAGGATATTTTCCCCATGGAAGCAGATTTCAGGACAGATTAGAGTCATTAAAATCTGACATTTTTAATTATTTATTCATTAATGGTTGGAGAAGAAATATTTTTATATTTTTGCAAAGAAAAAAGTACTAAAAGCAAGGAAGTTCTAATTTCCAAGGGGGGGGGGGTCTCGAGCCCCTCTTGCCCCCCTATATGGGCGCCCTTGATACCTTGCAGAACCAAGCAAAAAAAAAAGTTAACATTGATTCTATGAACTACTTTTTCAAATCTAAAAAATAGAACTTTAAAAATGATCATAATAAAATTCTTGTCACAGGGGGGGGGGTCATCTGAACCTTTGACCCTCCCCTGAGAGGGCTTCAGAGGCGTAACATTTTGAACATTTTCTTTTATCAGACGAAGTTGGGAAAAAAAAAAAAAAAAAGGCTGCGGGTTGGCACATAATTCACTGACCAATAAGTTGCAGTTTTTGAAAATTTCAAATTTAAAAATTTCTTTTCAAAAGAAATAAAAAATTTTTTTCCCAAAATTTGTTATTTTTTTTCCTTTTTTTGATCACTTCGTTTTCCTATCAGCGTTCTTCTCTTCAATAACAAAGAGTATGTCAAAAAACATTTAACTCAAACCTTCTGGGTGGGGCGCCACAGGCCAAGCACCTCCACAAATTGCGCCACTGCAAATATACAGCATTACAGAATTATTGGTAAATATTTTAGGGCTCATTTAGAGCAGAAACCAGCATAGGTCCATATCTGAAACTAGCCTAACCTCACCAGATCTTAGATTTTCACGAAGCTTTCAGAAATCTTACTTTTTTGACAACATACGTTTATTCTTGTTAAAAAAAAAAATAGCAATCCAAATTAAACGAGCTGATGTGTGCATCACATGACTTCCTTTTACGCCAATTTAATGTTATTTCCCCATTATTGCAATTTTAATATGATTCAAGAGTTAACTTTCTAAATATCACCAAAAATGGCCACATTAAAACCAGATTAAAAAAAAAATCGCCAAATTTGTCGCCAAGTTGGCGACAAATTGCCAAGTGTCCTCCGAATTATAACACCACTTGAGTTTGCATCGAAATTAACAATGAATTCCCCCCAAAAAGGTGCAAAAGACCCCTTTAGAAACACCCGAATGCAACCAAAAGGGGAGGTGCACAACTAGACCCCACTGGGAGTCTACGTACCAAATTTCAACTTTCTAGGACATACCGTTCGTGAGTTATGCGACATACATACACACATACATACGTACATAGAGACGTTACGAGCAAACTCGTTGTTATTAATTCGGGAAACGTCAAAATGGATATTTCGGGCGTCTATACGTTCTTAGGTACATATGGTCGGGTCGAAAAAAAAACTCAACATTCATTTGGGAGTGAGCAAAATGGAAATGAAGGCCGATTTTTGAGTGAAATTTTTATCGCGAATACAATACTTCCTTTTTTGTAAAAGGAAGTAAAAATAATTAATTTTTGAAATTCGCTATAGAAAAAGGGGGAACTTTTTTACTAGATGGCGACTTAAGTGCTTTAAAAAGTTTTAAATCAAGTTCGATGGGAGTTATCGAGTTGCATAAATAGCTTTTTTTAAGTACAATTTCAGACACTTTTATTCGTACACTATCGCTCATTAATTTCAATACACTTGCAAAAATTCACATTTTTACATATATTTCTCGATATATAAGAGACCAATAGCTCTAACTTTTATCGCATAAAAGGTATGCTCCAGCTGTTATTTTCCAATAAACATTTATCACCCATGCATTTAGAGGACCAGCGACAAATTGAAGAAAACAGAATGATTCTTTTTTTTTTATTCATCCTTCATCGTAAGTAGCAATTAGTAGTTACAGCTAATATGCTGTAAATTTAAGAAATTAGTTTGCTTACCATGTGTAATTATTTTATATATTTTCGTGAAAGTATATCATTTATATTTATTGAAGATAAAAAAAATTCTTTTAAAAAATTTGAATTTTGTTCGCTTGTTTTTGGCTCATAATACGCTAAGTTTTCCGTCCTGGCTTTCAGAAAACTTGATAGCAAACAAGAGAAACATTATACTAAAGTTTTGAAACTTTGATGCAATATGAACATAGCAGTTAATTTTCTCACTGCGCATGAGCGAAAGATAGCAATTTATACATTTCAATTTTTTTTAACTAAATGAATAGGACAACTTATGGGAAAAAAAAATCTAGTTGAATGTATAGTTGAATTTTAGAAAGCTATTGGTGGTTTAATGAGTCACATTTTAGTTATTTTTGGATAAAAAACGAATCGTAAGGGGTCGTTCAAACCAAGGGTGCCCACAGGGGGGGGGGGGGGATGCACAAGTTATGCCATCAAAAAAAATTTTTTTGGGTGGGGGGGGATTATAATTTTTTTTCATTTATTTATTTAAATTTATTTATTCATTCATTTTAATTGAATTTTCTTAATTTTATTTCATTCTGTTTATATATTTTTTAATTTGCTTATTTAGTTTGTGTGCGTTTGTAATTGGCGTAGCACAGAACTTTTCTAACAAAATAACAATAACTAATTAAAAACAATTAAATAAATAAAAAATGTTTAAAAAAATAATTTAAAAAATATATAAAAAAAAGAGATCTAAAAATAAAAAAGGGAAAGAGGGTTGAGATTATTTTTTTTTGGGGGGGGGGATTTGCGCCATTGAACTTGGAAAGGTGGCACCCCTGGTTCAAACAACCTGTTTGTGGCACGAATCATACTGAGCGACTGAAGGCAAGTGTTGCGTAGAATCCCTCATTGTTTCATCTTCTATCCGAGAATAGCTGAGAAATGCAGTTCATTAAATCACTTTCTTTCTAAATTTTAAGATATTTAACTAGATTTTCTTTCATAAGTTGTCAAATTCATTTGGTTAAAATAATTTTAAAGTTAAAAACTGTTATTTTTCACGCATTTTTGACTGCTTCAAATATATATATTCATATTTCTGCAAATTTTTATTTCAAATTTTAGTATGAGTCTCTTGTATGGTATCAAGTTTTCAGAAAGTTTGGCAAGCCAGAACGGAAACCTGATAACAAAAATTTATATTTTTTAAAGAAATGCTTATATCTTCGTGAATCTACTTTCACGAAAATGAATAAAATTAATCTACGCTAGTGTGTGGTCCCCGCACGGCTTTCCCCGTAGTAGAAAATTAGAAGGTCATTTGGTTCGTCTGTATATTTACAAACAATGGATGATGAATTTCTCGCCAATTGGCTGTGTTCATTTGCTCGTCCATGTTACGGTTTCACGTTATAATTTCGAAAATTTCTCTTTCACGTTATGATAATTTGCTGGGTAAAATGTTCTTAAAATTGGAATAGAAAAAGAACAAAATCGAATTTTCGAAAAATCGCTTCGAGGTGCACACCCCCATGCTAAACTAATTCTGTGCCAAATTTCATGAAAATCGGCCGAACGGTCTTGGCGCTATGCGCGTCACAAACATACAGACTTTCAGCTTATTATCAGTAAAGATAGTTAGTAAAATTCTTTCTGCATTTTACAGCTTATTCCATGCTATTTACGAGAAAGGATATCAAAAAACCTTTTTTTTTATTTGTTGCTGGTCCCCCAAATGCATGGATGATTTTATTTCTCTTAAGGGGTCTAAGGACCTTTAACCTTCAAAATCTTCGACTTTCTGGAAAAATCATATATGCTATGCAGTTTAATTCTGAACAATTTGGTACCTTATTCATCACCATACGCAAAAAAACTTTTCAAGTTATGGTAAAAATGCGTAAACTTTCCCCATAGAGTATGTTAACAGCAGCTGTTTAAGCCTCTTTTTCTCAAGTGCCGGTTTCTCGTTTTGCGTGCGTGATATATCTCAGAAAGTTTCTAATATATTTCCGTAGAACTTTTCATTCATGTTTGTCTGGTTTATTTTTATGATTTGAACCTAAATTTATTTAAAAAAATATTATTTATTAATTTTTTTAAAAAAAAATTATAAGTTAATCTCAAAATTTTACAAAATTTTGGGCATTTTTTTAAATTAACTTTCATTTTTAGTTAAAATTTAAGTTCAGATCATAAAAATAAATCAGAAAAACATGCATGAAAAGTTTTACGGAAATATATTGTGAGGCTCTGAGAAGTTGAGCTCCGACTCTTACAATGTCTACCTCTGTTTCGGTAAATAGGGAGGAGTGATTGGCGCTGAGTTGAGAAACTTTCTTAGTAGTTTTTAAAAAATATTCCACTTAAAATCCGAGCCAATAAAACGTCACTAAACTCCCCTAAAGCAGGCAAACATAGTCAAGGTAACAGCTCAACTAACCAGAGCTGTACTATATAAGAAACTTTCTGAGCATGCACGCAAAACGAGAAACCGGTACCTGAGAAAAAGAGACTTAAAATCATTCATTTTTTTTTCTTCTTCATAATTTTCATAGGACAGTATCCCTAAAAATTTTTGAAATTTTCGTGAAAAAAAAAAGAAATATTTTTTCTTTTGATATATAGTTCATGTTAAATTGTTATATGTCAAATTCAAGTGCATGCAATGGTCTTTAAAATGAGATGTTTTACAACTCTGCAGCTGCCATAAAACTCAAGATATAACACTTTAAAACACATTTTAGCCAATAATAGGGAAAATGTTCCCATATTATACTTGCTGTAACTGCACTCTGAAAATGTTAGGATAATCTTAAAAGTCATAATTTTTTTTTCAAAAGGCACTATCTTAAAAATGTTTGAATTTTAAAACTTAATTTAAAAAACAACCCCAAAAAATATGCAATTTAATATCAAATTAAAGTGCTTTAGGTTCAAACACTTTTCTGGAACATCCATGTAGCTAAAACTTACTACTATAGCCATTAGCTGAAACAATTTTCGTTATTTGGAGGCCCCTAAAGAGTGAGGGCTCTAGGCCTATTAAGTATTCATGCTCTGCTTCTGGAACTGAAGCTGTTGTTTCTTTTTGCCTAGCTATGGGTCAAGATTATCAGACCAAACCATAGACTAATTAGAGGCCCTATAACTGGAGAGGCCGACGCATCCGCCATTTTGGAGCAAGCGTACAACAGGGAAAGTCACCTTTATTGGCAATCATTCGCCAAACAGGGAACGAGAGAGTCGGAGAGCGAAGGTGAACATTGGCGAAAATTTGGAAACAGTTGGCGTCGTTTCCAGGCTGCCAGTCACTTTGCGGGCTATTATTTATCCATTTTTTTTTCTTTCTGCATCTGCTGGAAATCTGAAGAGCTGAAATCCTTTTTTGGAACTGTTTACACAATTAACAACCGAACAATCACCTATTTGACTTAATGTAACACATGCTAAAGAAATATAAACATCAGCAGCATGCTATCGCTATACGAAGCAACGGCGAGTGTTGATCATTAGCAGACGACGTGGTCCATATCTAAAGAAATCATGTTTGCCAAGCGCCAAGTTTATTTTCTTATTCATAACACCCAAGGGCAAGAAAAAACGGTTCACTATTGCTGCGCATTTTCTTGCATAGAAAAATATGTAAAAGGATTACCTGTAACATTTCACAAGTATGCAGTACTATTAATATTACGTTTTATTTAATTTCTTGCAATTATTCTTTTCCGAGCCGTATTTCGATATGAAGTTCATAACTATATCTATTAAATACTAAGTTATATCAGTGAAACTCATAGGAATACATTTTATACACTATTTTACTAGCTTCTGTAAGTATTTTTTTATCCTTAGAGAAGTGAAATGCATTTTGAAAAGGTTTTTAAGTGTTAGCAAGTTAGTCTTAATGTTGGCGACAATTTTTTCCGCCAATTTGGAAGATCCTGTTTTTAAAATGAAAACAATCTTGACTTTTAGTTCTCTCTCTTATGCAAACATGCTATCTTTAAATAACTCGTATTTCTATGTTGAAATTTTAAAATTTTCGGGATTGGCAAATTTGATGCCTCTTAATTTGTGGTGACATCCGTTTAGTAATGCTTTGACGTTATTTAGACAGTTTGAAATACCAAACTCGTTTTGAGAAAACATCTTATTTCTATCATATTGATTTAAGAATGTAAAGTGGGAAAATAATTCAGTGTTTAGTTTACTACAGTGGCGAATTTCTAAATTGACTACTATCTAGTATGGCTTACGACGGACAACTTCCGTAGACAGCAACTTTTTGAAATTCTAAATTCCTTCGGCATTCATTAGAAATGTAGTATCCCCTAATTTTTTCTCTATTGCAAGAAATGTAGTATAGGCAGTATGTTTCAGCATAATATACACGGCAAAGTGTTTCAACTTGTTTGCAGCAAATACTTTCAGTCAATACATAACATTACACTTAAAATGATCAGTTCCAAATGAAATAAAAGTTACTGAAAACTGTTACCTAAAACTAATTACTAATGTCAAAATAATTTATGATTAAAAGAAAAACAGTTCAATCTCTCCACCGGGAAAAGAAAAAAAAGAAACTAATGAAAGTCGATTCAGTCTTAAAATAAATGTCGAGTGCCAAACTATAGATAATGCTGCCATCTAGCAACCATGCTGCCAAAGTTTTCGCCAAACCCCCACACCAGTCACATGATACATGTTTGAACCAATTTTCTTCATCAGCAAGAATGAGAAAGCTCGGTCTAACCCCCCCAATGGTTCTAACAACGAAATCAATGCTCGTATCTATCCCTATGTATAGCCTTTTTAGCAGGAGGTATGCACAGAAGATACTGGCAAGCCAGAGAACCAAACAGCAAACTCTGAACTTTTGGTTTGTTTGCTCTATCTTTTTGATTTTCATATTTATTTTATGTTTCGCATTTCCCTGCCGTTGCTGATAAAAAACAATAGGTTCCATTGCTGGACTTGCATTTTTCTCTAAGAGATATGAATAATGCATCCATTTGTCAAAATATCAGGATTTCTTATTTCAATAATTCCTTCGTATATTGTCTCCTTGTCTGAACATCAGGCAAGAATTCAGTTTTATTTGATGTCATGGTAACAAATCTTAGTTTGGAACAAATACCAAAAGTTTTAATGATACTAGAAAATAGATTCTATATAGGGACTCTACCAGAAATGAATTTCACACGCATTTGCTCCATGGGCATCCATATGCAAAATTTTAAGGGGGGGGGGCTGAGATATTTTCCCCAAGATTTAGCAGGACATTTTCCACATAGAAACCGATTTCAGTAGAATAGAGTTACTAAAATTTGACATTTTTAACAACTTATTAATGGCTGGAGAAGAAATGTTTTTACATTTTTGCAAAAAAATGTACTAAAAGCAAAGAAGTTCTTATTTCTAAGGGGGAGGGGGGCTTGAGCCCCCACTTGCACCCCCCTATCCATGAGTTGCTCTAAAACTCAAACATGACCTCCCCCATGCATTTAGGTTTTTTGAATGAGAAGATGTGTTTTTTCTTACCCCACCCCCAGATCTTCTTCTAAAAAATCTTGTTTTTTTGGGAAAACTTAAGGGTGGTGGTAAAAAAAATTTAATTTGAATTTTGACATTTGGAATTCAAATTATGTTTTTCGCAATCACGAGTGTGAGCGTGTATGTAGGCGTGTGTGTCTGTGGGTGTGTGTGTGTGTAGGCAAGTGTGTTTGTGTCTGTGTGCAGGTATGAGTGTGTGGGTAGTTGTGTGTATGAGTGTTTGTGTGTGGTGGGGAATGTGTGTGTGTGTGTAGGCAATTGTGTTTGTGTCTGTGTGCAGGTATGAGTGTGTGAGTAGTTGTGTGTATGAGTGTTTGTGTGTGGTGGGGAATGTGTATGTGTGTGTAGGCAAGTGTGTTTGTGTCTGTGTGCAGGTATGAGTGTGTGGGTAGTTGTGTGTATGAGTGTTTGTGTGTGGTGGGGAATGTGTATGTGTGTGTGTAGGCAAGTGTGTCTGTGTGCAGGTATGAGTGTATGGGTAGTTGTGTGTATGAGTGTTTGTGTGTGGTGGGGAATGTGTATGTGTGTGTGTAGGCAAGTGTGTTTGTGTCTGTGTGCAGGTACGAGTGTGTGGGTAGCTGTGTGTATGAGTGTTTGTGTGTGGTGGGGAATGTGTATGTGTGTATAGGCAAGTGTGTTTGTGTCTGTGTGCAGGTATGAGTGTATGGGTAGTTGTGTGTATGAGTGTTTGTGTGTGGTGGGGAATGTGTATGTGTGTGTGTAGGCAAGTGTGTTTGTGTCTGTGTGCAGGTATGAGTGTGTGGGTAGCTGTGTGTATGAGTGTTTGTGTGTGGTGGGGAATGTGTGTGTGTGTGTGTGTGTAGGCAAGTGTGTTTGTGTCTGTGTGCAGGCATGAGTGTGTGGGTAGTTGTGTGTAGGCATGAGTGTGATGAGTGTGCGGGTAGTTGTGTGTAGGTTATGTGTGTGTGTGTAGGCAAGTGTGTTTGTGTCTGTGTGCAGGTATGAGTGTGTGGGTAGTTGTGTGTATGAGTGTTTGCGTGTGGTGGGGAATGTGTATGTGTGTGTAGGCATATGTGTTTGCGTCTGTGTGCAGGCATGAGTGTGTAGGCATGAGTGTGATGAGTGTGTGGGTAGTTGTGTGTAGGTTATGTGTGTATGTGTAGGTGTCTGTATGTATGTGTGTGTATGTATGTGTATAGGTGTATGTGTAGTTGTGTATGTATGCGCGTGTGTGTAGGACAGGGATGCAACCTGGAGACGGCTTTCGCTATAGGTGCAGCATCGTGAGGAGCCGGTCCATGGTGATGCTGGCGGTAAAATAAAATGATAGCACATCAAAACAGTCAAGTGAGAGCAATAAGCAATCGTGATTGCTCAAAAAAAAAAAAACACCACACACACAGATAGGTAAGCTCCAACCATAATTTGTACCAGGCTTGAGGATTCAGCATGTTGTTCTGCATTTAGATAGAGAACAATGAGTGAAATATGAAAAATATTTTTATTATTTTCCTTTTTGGCAGACAGAGGCAAGAGAGTGATATTTGGTTTAAAAGATGGCCCACGCTGTACACGTGGGTTGAAATTGCCCATCTGAGAAAAGTTGACAACAAAAAGTCGCTGATGACATGATAAGATGATTATCATACATGAACGTAATGAAACTACAGAGTAAAAACACAAGGGAAAACTTGATATTTACATTCCACCTCATTTTTCATCAACTCCTAGACTAATTGCATTTTTAGACATCTTTTATAAAAAACTCTTACAATAACACAAAAAAACAAGATGATGTATTCAAGCAAAATGTTAATACTTCCAACAAACATTTTCAGCCTGCAGAGTAAGAAGTTTTGTCTCCTAAAATCCATATCTTACACATATTTTAAAGTAAATTATTATATAAACAAAAGAATAAATAAAAGAGGAGGAAGAAATACAGTCAACTTTGTCTCTAAGTTTGTACTGGATTTCAAACTCTTGAGAAGGCTTTGGAAACTTTCCATAACTCAAAGGTTTCACCCCATCCCTCGGGACTTTGAGTTATCGAGAGTCGACTATGTACGAAAATTTCTACGTAATGACTACAACTTTGGAGAGGAATAAAAAATATCCGCTTCTGAAGGCACAATCTATGCTGGCCCCTAACAGGATATTGCTGTTTGAATTACAAAATACTTGAAGCTGGAATTCATTTACCTAGTTACAGGAACAAGGATCTCCAATGGATTCAGTTATGCTTATCAGTATCAAAGGGGGGGGGGGGGTCTCAACATTATGGTTCAACTTGCAAAACAGACTTAAAGACTATTTTGGTCAGAAAAAACTCCTCTGGAAGATGATACTGACTGCGCTGGTCATGCTTATAGTTCGTTTACGTCAGTAATTGTGAACAAAACAGAAAAAAAAAAAGTGTTCATTTTATTTGGAAATACAGTATTATTTCACAAATTTGAACCTCAAAACAAAACCAAATTTAGGGGAAAAAATTTGAATAAAAGGGAAAGGAATAAACATGTTACTACAGGGAAAAGTTAGTCTGGCTCCGAAGCTAGGGAGAAGCACTGAATTCAGAGAATTGGGCACTGCAAATTGTGAAATTTAGTTTGGAGATCCTTTTGGAACAATAAAAAAATATAACTCTAAATTGACAATACATACATAGTTTGGTGTTTTGAATGGCAAATATATTATCAGAAGCTTTGGCTAAATGATGAAAAAATAAAGTTGATAATCTTATTGTTAAAATTAAATTAATTTATGTAAGCTGATTGATCAAAAATTTCTCTGAAAATCATTGATAATTGATAACACTATTCAAAAAGTTTGTCCACTTAAGCACACAACATTTATGTGATTAAAAAAAATATATAAAAATAAAATTACCGAAGAGGATCAGTTAGTTTTTCAATCACACTATGTAATGCAAAAATACACTGGAATCAAAATACAGTAAAACCTTGCTTACACAAGTATCATTTTTTAAAACCTATTTCGTGGATTCTTTGTGAAATTTGCTTATTTGGGTTTAACCTACCACCCTATTCAGCGGATAATCGGGAGTTTACTGTACAATGAAATGAGCCCGACATCTGTTAAAAAGAGTTTTGGATAATCAAGAACAGGGGTGCCCCCCCCCCCCCAAATTCAATGGCACAAATCCCCCCCACCCCCAAAATTTTTCTCAACCATCTTTCCCTTATTTTTTTTTAATTTGATTTTTTTAAAAAATATTTATGAATTTTTTTTTTAAATTTGTTAATATATATATATATATATATATATATATATATATATATATATATATATATATATATATATATATATATATATATATATATATATATGTATTTTTTTTAAAAAGTTGTTTATTTACTTTTATCTGTATTATTTTAAAAGAAAAGTTGTGTGCTATGCCAAAAACATATACACAGTATACACACAAACTAAATAAATGAATGAATTAAAATATAAACAGAATAAAATAAAAAAATAAATAAATAATTTAAATAAAAAATAAATCAATACGTAAATTTAAATAAATCAATTAATAAATTAAAAATTTTCAATAAGTAAATTTAAATATACCAATAAATAAATTTAAATAAATAAATAACTCCCCCCCCCCAATTTTGATGGCACAACTTGCGCCATAACATCCCCCTCCCCCTGTGGGCACCCCTGATCAAGAGTCAACTGTACTGGAAAACAATGAAACTGTGTCTTAACAGTGAAGAATCTAATCACAATTCGTCTAACTATTAAAAATAACAATCACAATCGTTTTCAAAAGGTTTCAACTATCTTCCTCTAATAGGAGGAACAACAACGTTATAGAATAGGTCAACAAATTTGTTATTTGAGGCACAGGTTCAATGGTTATTGCATGACTACTCATTCACGAGGAGACAAGACAGTTCAAATAGGAAGCTAGACAGTGCTGTCAGCAAACCACATTTTAAACAATTTGAGCCCGATTTTACTAACCTGTAACTTACGAACATGCATGAATGCATGCTCTGCTTAATCAGGTAACAATAAACGAATACTGCGCTCATACAAATAAAGAAAAACTGTAAATCGATAATTTGAAACAGAGAGTAAAGAGATGAAAGTACAAAAAAAAAAAAAAAAAAAAAAAAAAAAAAACTTCGCACCAAAAGTGACTTAGAGAGAGTAACTCCAAGGTCTGCCACTTTTATATAGGCCCCCCCCTCCTTCTTTTGAAGAATAAATGCACATGTTTCCTGAACAGGCAAAAGCAAAATTTTCAGAATTTTTTAAAATAAACAACCCAGGAAGAGTTTACCAGTTCCAAAATGTTTTTTATTGAAATATTCAATTAAATAAACTTTTTGTGGTCTCTAACAGCTAGTAAAATCGAGCAATAACTGTACAATAATTAAAGAATATCAGTCGGCAAAAAAAGCAAATGTGGTCAAGATTAACTGCGAGTGATTGTAAAGCTGAATTACAAGTTTCTAACTGAAGAGTATATGTCGCAATAAAATACTTCATCGATTGCGATTTTTCTTTTTTGGAAGTACACTAGGATGGTTCAAAAATACGTGTAAAAAAAAACAGTTCTCCTAGATACCTGGACACCCCTCACTATTTTTAGACTTGTGGATAGCAATATACTGGAAGAGTTTTAGCTTCCGATTTCAACTGAAAGAGGGTGCTCAACCCCCTCCCCCAAACGTCATCAGTATGGGAAGGGGAGTTAAAAAAAATACATCGAACTGAAAAAACAATGCTACATATTATAATATTTACACTAGATATATGCATATACATTGCAATAAGATAATTATTTACAAAAAAAAAAAAAAAAGCTGAGGAAATGTTTCTAAATTTGTGACATTTTCTATGCTGTGGCTCATTTTAAATGGAGGGGTCATTGAGCACCTTCTTAAAATTTGAGTAAGAAGCTAAAACTTTTACAGCAGAAGACTATTAGTAAGTCGAAAAAAAATAAGGGGTGTCCTGGACTCAAGTTGAATTTTTTTTTTTTTTTTTTGAACCACCCTAAAGTACATGTTTGTAAAAAGGTTAAAATGAGAATCAAATAAATGATAATCGAAATTGCCTCTCCGTTTTTCTGAAATACAATAACTTTAACGAACTTTTAGTAACAATCAACAAGCCATATTTTTTTTGTGAAAAATAGAAATACATATCGTTAACTAACACCATTGCAATGTCATAAAATTACTACAAAAACAAATGATTTGCTTTCTGAGCATTATCAACATTTTAGCATATTGTAATAAAATTCAACTAATTTTACACAGTTCAACAAATCAAAGTAAAGGCTAATTCGGGTACCCCTATGTGTAGCAGCTTCTACAGTAAACAAAAAGCACAAAAGTATGATGAGATAAAAATAAAATTCAATCAATGGGAAAAAAAAAGTTCCATTTTCAGAAATTCATTTTCAGTTACGATAGGTTTAAAATAAAAAATGATAAAACCTCATACTTTTTTTAGATGGAAAGATTTTAGCACACAATTAAAAGATTTGGAAAAAGAAAAATAAGTAGTCAATTTAAGTATGCATAACAATTAGTGCAGTAAGCAAGTTTCAAAAACATTACAACCATACGTTGCTTTTCTTTTGTACATAAAACAAAACTTGCTCAGCCACTTTCTTCATTTTTCCATTTCACAATAAAAAACACTTTCATACTAGCAGTTTTAACAACAAGCTGCTCTCTCTCTCTATATATTTTTTTATGAGGAACTAAAAGCTTAAATTTCATCAAATATGTAGGGGAATGCGGGGAAATGGTGAAATATTAACTCTGATTTTAGAGGCAGCTATCTGGTCATATTTTAACTGTGTACTAACACATGTAGCCTATTCCAGCCAGGAAAAATTTATTTCTGAAAATCAATGCATACGATAACACAAGCAATTTTTAAAAATTATAATATTTTGTTGCAAGTCAAAACATTTTTTTAATTAAAAAGGATCAAGTTGTTAAAAGCATTTTGAATATTATTTGTATTATATAATTAGTCACGTACGTAGGAGGCACAGTGAAATGGTTTTTTTCATTTACTTGTTCGATCATGTATTACATCATCAACATTTTCATTTATTAATTAATTCATCACTTATTCATTCATCACACTCACACAAAATCATCATTAATTCATCACACTCGATCATTTAATAATTCGCTTATTCATTCCTTCATTCTCTTATTTACCCGCCATTTTAATCAATCGTTTATTTTTCTCACACATTAATTTAATCATTTATTCCTTCATTACCTATTCATTGTTTCTTTTATGGAAAATATTTCACTAGAAAAATATTTTAGTTTTCACTTTGCCCTATGAAAAAAAAGTGAAAATTTCCATTTTTTGATGAGGTAAAAATTTAGAGCCAAAAATTAAAAAAAAAAAGACATTTAAATGCAAGTTTAATTTTAAATATATGGTTCTCTATGTATCATCACTTTCAAAATAAAGTTTCAATTTGCTCATTAACTGTTTCTTTTTGCCCCCACATTCCCCAACATTTTTGTATACATGTACAAGTGATTATAAAATTTCTGAATAAATTTCACATTTTTGCTTAACAAAAGATCATAAAATATTTGCAATAGCAAAAATTATCAACAGAAACTCAACAGTTAAAAGACATACAAGTGTAAAGTGCTAAAAGTTGTACACATTTACATCAAAAAGAAAGCACTATAACAATGCAATGAGTACAGTTTATGTATCGTAAAAGTGTCTATATTACAACATATTGCAGAGTTGCATCTAAAAATAAACATGCAATATATCACTTTCTACATGTTAACAAGTAATCAAAATGTACAAATATGACTCGAAAAGCTTAAAAGCAAAGATGACGCTCGTAAGCTTCGTTGAATGCATCGGCAAGAAAACTGGAAACGACGTCAGTTCTTTCTCCATGCTTGTCTTCGATCGACAACACCAAACCATCATTTTGAAAAACACATTTTACAAGTTTCAAAACTAGATGATCTTGCTAATATTTTACAGCGTAAAAAAATTGAAGCACATGTTCTGAGATCAAACTAATAAACTTTGTTTTCAGTTGTTTGAATGAATTCTGGTAAAAATCGGTTAAAATGACACACTGATATATAAAAGTTTGAATTGTGTTTTACAATTGAGTCACTTATTTCAAAAACCCAGTCAAGCGACAAACTCTAAAATTTGGAAAACGTCTTTTTGTCTTTGTATTCAAATTTTTCTATAAGGAATACATATTTAGGTATATTTCTTTCAATAAACAAAGTTGTAATCATCATCAGAAATTTGTGGTGTCACCCCCCTCCCCCTTAATCTATAGGCGTAAAAGAAAAAAAATATGGGAACATAAAAACAAGATATTCATACAATTTTTATAAACAACTACATTTTATAATGAAATTTTAAGTGAGTATGAAATAATGTACAAAAAACAAATAAAAGTATGGGGTCTGGGGGTTTACCCCCGGAAATTTTTCAAATTTGTAGTCTTAAAAATGCATTTTTGGAGCATATTTCTCAAAAACTTGCAATTACACTTAGGGTGTCACTCCCCAGACAGGTGATACCCAGGGCGGACCTACCCCCAACCCCTCGTAGTGAGGCCACTGCAAGGGCGGATCCAGAAAATGTTCAAGGAGGGGGCGGTTGCTTTTTACTCTTTGGAACTTCAATTTCTAAAAACTTTCGAAGGAGTGTACTGAACCCCATCGCTTACCCTAATGCATTCAAAAGTGTTCTACAGCTGTGTTTTTTTTTTAAAATATTCAGGGTGATCCTTTGAACCTGTCTCTAATATCATCTAAGATCGTCTGAAATCGAGATTTTGGAACAAAAAATCGTATAGAATGTTCTTGTACCTATCCCCTAAATAATAAGAGAAGGGCTACGATTTCGTTTTCAAAACTTCAATTCTGGAAATATTCTGGGAAGAGCTCCCTTTCTTGTAACACCGCCGAATATTATGTAAAATTGGGTTTTTAGAACTTTAATATCGAAAATATACATCAAAAAAGTTCCTATATCTCGGCCCAAGGAGGGGGCGATCGCCCCCATTGCCCCTCCCTTGTATCCGCCCTTGGGCCACTGATATAGATGCTTTCATAAAATTAGCAACTTTGTCACTTGACTGTTTTTTGAAATTAACGATTCAATTACAGGACCAAACTTGAAACAAATGAACTTCATTGCTACAACAGTTTATGTTTTTCTATGACTTAAATCAATATCTTCATTGTATTTTTAAAAAATCAACAATTCTGTGCTTTTTTTGGTATGATTACTCTCTTTTTTTTTTTGAACCTCAGTACCCCCATGAATAGCAGTCCTGGGACAGGTTGTCACAAGGAACCCATGAATCTGGAGGCGGTATCTGGGTGGTGGTGGAATCTTGATGGGGGTACTGGAGGTACACACCACCCATGGGTGGGGGGTAACAGTTCATTGTAGGAAGCACACTGCTGGAAGAAGCTATTGAATGAGAGAGAGAAAAAAAAACATTAGGGAAAAGGGAGATACACATCAAATCATCAACAGACTTTTATTTGCATGAAATTCTGTGAAGGTGGAAAAAAAAAACCCTCCTGTTTTTTTCAGTTGTCACTGGAAAAATAGACTTTTTACAAATTAAAATGTAGTTGACTAGTTATATGCTCTTAAAAAACATAAAAAGATGTAAAATATTTAAAAAATATATTGCAATATTTTTTCTTAACGGAAATATACACCTAACTTTTAAACAAATTGGAGCAATTGTCCAATTGCTTTGTTTGTTAAAAAAAAAAAACACCCAAATTATTCAAATTACTCAACCGATTATTTTATTAACCTTTTTTTCTATCGCAAATAATGAGATTTTGAACCAAAAATTGCTTTTTTTCATTGTAGTTGTTACTAGGACTCGACCGATGCATCGGCGCCGATGGTTCAACAATTTAGCCATCGGCATCGGCGGCCGATGCTAAATTGCAGGAAACATCGGCCCATCGGCCTTAAAAACATCGCAAAGCCGATGGAATTGGCCGATGTTTTTGAAAAAAAAAAAGACCTTTGTTTTACATTTTAATACAAAGTAAAGGGAGTTGTTGTTTTCAAACAAAATTGTTTACTTAAATTTCAGTATGAATTTCTATTTTAGTCACCCCTGAAAGAGTTTTTAATACTGCATTCAGGTACCAAACAAGTTAATTATTGCGTTGTTTCATGCAGCTGGATGCACGTATGTATCTCTCATAAGTCATAACTCAAAAATGGTAAGCTAAGGGAGGATAAATTTTCGCATGTGAGGTGTGCGTACGTTCCAGTTGTGCACGTCCCTTTTTGTTTTCGATCGGGTGTTCTGAAAAGCCTGTTTACTCATTTTTTGTGGCTATTAATTACTTATTTCAATGGAAAACTAATATAGCGTCTCAGACTGACGATCATTTGGTGATATATTGCCGAATTGGAGACCATGGAAACAAATATCAGATGGCGAAACCGGTTTTGTTTCATTTTGTTCGATTCCCGTTGAACCGACGGTAATTTTTAATTTTTCGATGTTTGTAATATGAATTAGAGTAATGCAGTCTTTTCACTATCGCTTCGACGGAGCTACAAGTTTGGGGCCCGTCGAAATGCATTTTGGAGCCGTATTTCTCTATCACAGAAGTTGTAAAACATTTATCAAAAGCATTTTTAACTCCTACGGTGCCCCTATGGTTATGGGGCCTCTCGCGCAATTGCAACATTTGCTACATTTTAAAATCCGCCACTGCACGTCAAAACAAACTCGGGTGCAAGTTTTAAGAGGGATTTTCTGCTCAATGTTTATTATTGTTTTGAACTCTACTTTTTGCGACTATTTTTTGTATTTCCGAGAACACTTGCAGGCCCCTCCTCCCACTTCCTCAATTTCTGAAACTAAACTCTAGTTGTACTTCTGAGTTGTTTAAAACTAACACCATTGATAAAATTAGAGATTTTTTTTTTCAAGCTTTATCTATTGTTTAGGAAGAATTTCGAGCATTAATTAGAAATTGATTAAAGACGTTTTGAATGGTGACATAATTCGGAAAAGAAAGAGATTTTGAATTTTTCTTCGGAAGTGCTGAAGTAGATTCAGAAACTCTTC
Source organism: Uloborus diversus (assembly GCF_026930045.1). Taxonomy (NCBI): domain Eukaryota; kingdom Metazoa; phylum Arthropoda; class Arachnida; order Araneae; family Uloboridae; genus Uloborus; species Uloborus diversus. The sequence goes on from NC_072734.1 coordinate 193,200,792, forward strand.
CGAGGCGTTGGTGGTAGCGCTTCTGTACTAAAAAAATTAAGCTGAAGTTTAACATTGTGAGTTACTCCAAAATTAGAGGGTGACCCCCTAATCCGCCCTCGTCGTTTCAAGCATTTCTTAAATATTTAGCGATTATTTATTTTGGTCAAGAAATGTCATTTTGCGTATTTTTTATACTTGTTTCACCTATATTTTGTAATGCGCCACCTTTTTTGCATCATTAATAGCGATCGATTTTCTTTTTCTGTTGTAACTATTTTTATGTACTTATATAAAATCAATGAATAAGTTATTTTCGTTTTCATCATATGTTTAATGATATGTTATAGAAAAGTTTCAAGGATTTTCTACTATGCAATTTTTTAAATTTCAGAAAATTATTGTTAAATTGAAAAATTTAATTTGAACGTGTTTGTAGTGCTCCATAAAAGATTAATCAATCAAATTGTTCAATATTACGTGTGCTAACATCAAATCAAGTAGTATGTATATGTATTCAGTTATTAACTTGGGGTAAATATTGAGTTTGTTTATTGTAGCTGCGTTTTAAGAATCTCACTCATTTCGTGGCTATTTCTTTTTTCCGCAAAATTTACGCCACTGTTATACATTTTATGAAAAATGCCAACTTTTCTATTCATAAATTTTAAATAAGTATAAAAATATTCCTATTATGATTTAATATTGTAACTTATCTGTTACCTTTTTTGTTTAACTTGATGACTAAAAAATGTCTACGTGCAATCTTTCCACTTTAATAGCGTAATTTGTTGACGGTTTCATAGTTTTCTTTTTTGAATGATTAAACAACATAATTTAATGCTTTTTAACTATGTTTAGTTTACCTAAATCCAAACATTATTACAATATTACTGAAATCTTAGTTATATGTTCAATTTAAAAAAAAAAATCAATTGGTTATTAAACAGTCTCTTTGTTTTTCCTCCATTTTTTTTTTTTTTTTGGCTGTTGTTCTTTATCTTTCATTGTACAGCAGTCAAAAAAGGAGAAGCATAACTACACCCTATATAGATTGTACGTAGTACGATCCAAAAGTTCGGGACAAGCTGTATAAAACCTTACCCAGAATAGTTCACATTACAGAAGCACATCCACCTTCAAAAGTTTACCTTGAGGGACTATGTACTTCTGCCAGTGTTCATATAACTTTTGGAAACACTTCTGAAAGCCATTTTTCGCTACCTTCTGTGATGCAGCTTTATCTTCTTCTGACGGAGAAAGCATCGTCCATGCAAATGTTTTTTTGCTGGGAACAGGTAAAAGTCACACGGAGCTAAGTCCGACGAAACGTTATGTTATTTGTTTGTCATATCAGAGTATTGACCAATCGAACCGTGCATCCTCAACATGAAAGTCGCCTTCTTCCCTACGATGAAGTTAAAGCAGCAGCGCAAGAGGCCTTACAGGAGGTTGCGAAAATGTCTTCCAGGAGCGCTTCTAAAAGCTATACGAACATTGGCAGAAGTGCATAGTCGTTCAAGGTGACTATTTTGTAGATAGATTCACGGTAAATTTTTATACAACTTGTCCTCGAACTTTTGGATCATACTACCTACGTATGAGTTTTCAACTTACTATTTCATAACATTTTTGAGTGACGTAAGTTTACGCGCATGAAAACATCACAAGAGAATTTGCGATAATTTTAACTAAGGAGGCTTTCAAAATGGATATTTCGGTCATCTATATGTTCTTAGGTACATATGCATGTACATATGCGCAGAAAAAACTTGTGAAGTTTAAATTGGATGATCGTAAAATGAAAATTTAGGTCGAAATCTGATTTTTTTTTTTTTTTTTTGGGGGGGGGGGAGTATTACAATTCCTTATCCGTAGAAAGGAAGTAAAGTGAAATGAATCAATGATCCTTTAAATCCCTGACAATTTTATCAATTTATTTCTGTTTTTTTTTTTTTTTTTTGCCATCGGCCAACAGCATCGGCCATTTGGAGGAAAACAATCGGCCATCGGCCATCTTTGAACAATCGGCCAACAAACGGCATCGGCCCATCGGCCAAAAAATGCCATCGGTCGAGCCCTAGTTGTTAATGCATTAATATATCGCACAACGAACAGTAACATAATACAACACTGCCACAAGTCAAAAATAGTTGATTTTGAGTTATATGCATGTCCTGGTACATTTTTATTAGTTCCATTAAAAATGCAAGAAAGCCACAAACAAACAATTTTTTTTTAAACCTTTGTTTTGAGATGTGTCAGTTTATTATTATAAGAATTTAAGCTACAGTGCATCAAATTTAAATTGTTTTTTCGCGAAAAGTAGTTTTTGCAAATGTATCAATCTTGTACTAAGTGTGCGATATGTGTACACTACACTTAGATTCATTTTTAGGTTTTTCATTATTTTCAAGGTTTTTAAAAAGCATTGCTCTATTTTTAAAACAATACTTTATTTAATGAAGCAGTTCTTTGATGAATCTGAAAACTTTTCGATAAAAGGTCACCCCTTGGGACTTCACGAAACTGACCTTATAACCAATTCATATATATTTTACGACATGTATGTAAGGAATAACATGTATATACATTAATTTTTTTTTTTAATTAAAACATTCAAAAATATCAGTAATTAGTTTATAATAGTTTAATAGATTTGAACCAATTAAAACTTTTGGAATCAATAAGAAATTTTTAAAGAAATTTTCAGAACTTTCATGTAGAGTAAAGTTGTTTGCAAATATGCCCAAGCAGAGAACGGATGTGCGACTTACCTAACTTAAAATTATCATTAATACTGGACTAATAGGTTTTTCTTTTAATTTAAGCACAATGGTTACTAATTGTTTTTAAAATATTTGTTTCGGCTTCTCATGACTGGTAAAAAAGTGCGATATGTACACGCTAAGTGCCCTTGTTACTGCTTCACATTTTAGTGTCACAGTCGTAATACTCAGTTTCTACTGCATTCAGTGCACTACATGCAATGTTAACAGGAATACGACTTGTCACTTTTTAATCGTCGTATATCCAGGGTTCGTACTCAATTTCAGAAATAAAATGAAGGCGTTTTGAAGGAGTACTAATGGGCTGTCATTAAATGATGTCGTTCTTTTTTTCAACATATTTGACCCCCTTCCCCCTTTATCACACACTTCAGCAAACTCCTCCTCTTGTCACGTGTCATATTTTTTATAAAGACATTGTTACAATAGCTGTGTGATGTCACTTTTTGTCACCCTCTCCCTCTTTGTCACAATTTCATGAGCCCGTCTCCTCCTCAAGGCATGACATCACTTGTGGATGACCCTTATTAATATATTATAACTGCGATTTACTAAACAATTGTTTTTTTAGCACAATAACTTAATGTAGTACATCTACTTATGTATTTTTAAATATTTGAATAATAATTAGACAACCTGACTTTTGCTGATGAGAGTGTGGTTGAGGAAAAAACAATAATCATGAAACTTGAAAAAATAGCCAAGCACCATTTAAGCATGTTTTACTTCACTTACGAAATGTCTTAGCCTTCTAATAACATTTTCACCTTCAACTTTTATGACTTAACTCTGATCAATTCGTAAATCACATCTTTATGAAAAAAATAAATGCACGAAATTACTACATTAAAATCGCTTTTGTGACAATTTTAGTTGTCAATCAAAGTATTATAAGTTACTGTCATAGTGGAAGATTATGTAGTCTTGAACTAAAAAAGAAGTAGCTTTGTAGGAGTTAAAACCAAAATGAAGGAGTTTGAAGGGCCCTTCAAGAAAATTTCCTTAATGAAGGAGTATTGGAGGAGTTTTGAAGGAGCGTACGAACCCTGATATCGCGGAAAATTCTCGGAAGTGATTCAGTGAGCCGGGACTTTAGAAAAGTGACCTTATATGCGGGTTGACCTTATAAGTGAGTGACCTTATATCGAGGGCTGACTGCAAATAGAAAACATTTTGTAAAAGGAAAGGTCCAATACCTGGTGCGTGGGGGGGGGGGGGGCACCCCTTCAGACTAGGAAGCGGACACTTTAGAAAAGTGGCCTTATATGCGGGTTGACCTTATAAGTGAGTGACCTTATATCGAGGGTGACTGCAAATAGAAAACATTTTGGTAATGGAAAGGTCCAATACCTGGTGCGTAGGAGGGGGCACCCTTTCAGACTAGGAGGCGAACACTTTAGAAAAGTGACCTTATATGCGAGGTGACCTTATAAGCGAGTGACCTTATATCGAGGGTGACTGCAAATAGAAAACATTTTGAAAAAAGAAAGGTCCAATACCTGGTGCGTGAGAGGGGGCACCCCTTCGGACTAGGAGGCGGACACTGCTTCCACCCCTGCGGATGAGCTCTATGGCATCGGCGTGGGTCATGTTCTTCGTGTTGATGCCGTTGATCTCGATGATTTGGTCCCCGACCTGTTCAAAAATAAAGGTAGAGCTCTAGTCATTACAAAGTCTTCCCTGGACATAAACAAATACAAATATGTGTACACTGGGGTGGTTCGAAAATATATGTAAAAAAAAAAGTTTCTCCTAGATACCAAGACACCCCTACCAATAAGTTCAACAATACTTTGTCTTAACTAGGCATTATATTTCCCCAATAATTGCATTATTGGCGTCTTAAAAATTAAGCTCATGTCTTCTCAATACTGAGTACGATTCAAAATTTTTTATTCCAAATTTTAAAGAAATATTAGCTACTGTGCTTTTCCTCTTTTATTAGCTACTGGTGGTACCCGCACGGCTTTGCCCGTAGTTGAAAATTAAAAGGTCATTCGGTTCCCCCGTATATTTACAAATAACGGATGACGAATTCCTCGCCAATTGGCTATGTTCATTCGCTCTCACATTCCACGTCATGATAATTTCGTAATTTACTTGTCCATCTTATGATAATTTTGCTCCGGAAAATGTTCTTAAAATTGAAATAGAACAAAATCAAATTTTCGAAAAATCACTTCGAGGTGCACACCCCCCATGCTACAAACTAACTTTGCGCCAAATTTCATGAAAATCGGCCGAACGGTCTAGGCGCTATGCGCGTCACAGAGATCCTGACAGAGGACATTCAACTTCATTATTAGTAATATAATAATATAATATAATAAATAATAAAGAAAAGATTCTTCTAAAGATGTCATGGCTGAATTTTGCATTTCGTTTTCAACTGCAGATGAAACACAGAGTATGTGTAAGAGATATGTAACGGTATTCATTAAGCCTCGACATTTTAGCATTTTGCTAAAGCCTTTTTCCCCAATTTTAGCTTTTTTGTTAAAGATCGTTCGAAGTCGGCTCAAACCCTGGTGAATAGTTTCTAAGAGGGTTCTTGGTTTGCACTGGGGATTGATAAAGCTAGCTGTGCCCAGAGCCTGTTGCTTGTATATCTGCTACAAGAGAACTGAAACTTACCATGAGTTTCCCATCCTGGTGGGCGGGACCGTTTTCGGCAATCCTCAGCACGAAGAGGGGCATGTTCTGGAACTCCCTCCCCCCTCGGATGCTGAACCCGAAGCCCCTCGTCCCACGATGCAATTCCACCGCGTGGTACTGCTCATCATCACCAGCCACACTCTTGTTGTCCACCACCGGTTGCGGTGGCAGAGAAGAGGAGGAAGAATCGAGGCAGTTGCTGGAAAAGCAAGCATTCAAATTGATTAATGAAACGCGATTAATTCCATCACTATTAATGCTATCAGATTTAAACTAACGACATACAGGCACATTGAAATCAGGAATACACCAAGAAGAAATTGGAGAGAAAATGATCGGCCCATTGCCGACTGATCGGCAGCAGATTACTTACAATAATATAATGATTTTTTATATTACAATTTCTCAATCACCATCTTTTCTTTTTTATTTATAATTGCAACTTTTCATAACTAATAGCATGTTTATTTCTGTAACTGGTGATTTCTATTCTTCTACTTTCAAGATAAAAAAAAAATATTTTGAAATTTTATTAAATTGGTAGATTAATTTTAATAGTTTAGTACACGTAGAACATTTTTGGTTCTTCAGCTTTAATAATTACAAACACTCGTTATTAAAGTAAACTAAACTAATACACTAAATACGCATGCAATTGATATACCTCCGAAAAAGGAATACTTCTACTTAAGGCACAAAATTTCCAGCCACCTTAAAGTCTCTCACTATGAGGCTCAGAATCAGGTAATATTGACAAACAGGCAAATGCCATCAACAGGTACTTTTTAAAATTCATAGACAGTTTTGATCCTTCTTTAACAAATTTCCTCATTGAGTGACGTACGTTGCTCACCAATTTCATGGTTCCTCCAGTTAATACCCCAAAGGCGGTAAGAATAGTTACATGCTGGGGTTGCATAGTGCATACCTGTTAACCTTCCAAAGAAAAAAATGTGGTAGATTTTTTATCGCCCCTTTAAGTACAGTCATATGAAGCTTCATATGAGAATAGAATTTAAATTCACAGAATAAAAGTAAATATAAAGTTAAAACTTATTTTTTGATCAAACTTAATAAGCATCGATAATGTTGCTAGATTTTGATGTACTTACGTTTGAATTTTAGCAGGAAGCTTTCAAACCGTGGAGAATACATCTGGTCAATCTATAAAAACATTTTTACTGGGGTTTTTTTTTCCATATAATTCCCTAAATAAAGGGACTTTCTTAAAGGTTTATCAAGTCCAGTAGATTTTTAATGAAAATCAGGAGACCGGGAGAAATACTCAAAATCTAGGAAACTACTGAAAAAAAAAGTCGAGCTGGCAGGTATGATAGGGATAATTCAATTGCATATTGGTAGTTCTTTTCGTCTGCCGCTGAAGCTCAGCCTAAGACTTTAATTTATACTTGACTCAAAATAGTTCTCTTTCAACTTTATGGAGAGAAGAAAATAATGTATGATTTGCAGCCTGTTGCATGAGATATGTTGATATATGTTTTTAATTTCCAGGACATGTAAAGCATTTGAAAAAGCAACAGTTTTAATGAGAATTTCACTATCGCTTTCAGCATCAAAATCAATATTTGTTAGTTGCCCCCTCGCCCGTCAAAACTGCTGATACTGAGAAAAGTCTTTTTCTATTTTTTCTAACTCAAATTAGCAAAAAAAAAAAAATTCTGCTGTTAAAATAAATTGTTAATTCAGGGTTTATGATTCGGTAAATAGGGGTTTTTGCCTTCATTTTAGTCGGTGAAAAAGAAAAATTCGAAAAATAGCGGTTCGTTAAATCGGGGTTTGACTGTAACTTGTTTTTGCTGTTCGTGGAAATATAGGACTTGGAAGGTGGACTGTATTTTTTATGCACAGGATTTTCAAAATTTGCAGTCGTCTATTTTGATCTAGGTCTGGCGAGTTCCCACTTTGTTTAAAAAATGTGAATGAAAATGCTACCTCTGATTGCTCGAGTTGTCTTCTTGGGCCTGTGGCTGTCCCACCGTCAAGGTGACCCGATGTCCCGATTCCTTGATGAGGTTAACGATGTCACCGTGATGCAGGTTCAGGATGTCCACCCCATTGACGGCAAGGATACGATCCCCCACACGCAAGCGTCCACACCTTTCTGCGGGACTTCCCTCGATGATGCGACCTTTAAAGACACGATGAAGGTTACGAAAGCATAATTCATTTCTTACGAGGAAACAACACACAGGGCTGCCACAGAAGTTCAACAATAAAATTACCTGACAATTTCAGGTTTGCCAGTTGCTTTTAGAAAAAATTCCAGGTTAATGAATGTCGATTTGCGTTATTAAATACCAATGCAAAATTTTTTTATGTAAATAAACCTCCTTTATGAATCAAATAATGCTTAAAAAAATTTATCAATAATTGTAATATCAATATAGTAAGTTAAGATAAACTTAAAATTTAATTACATTGATTACAAATACTTTAAAAGATCAGTAATTTCCAATTGGATTTTTTTCTTGAAAAATGACTGAAACTTGAAACACACTAAGCAATTTTTGACAAAGCCAGTTTCAATGTTGGCATGTTACCAAAAAAAGTTTTAATAAAAGCACAAATTTTGAGACTTTAAATTTTTATCATTCATTTCATGGAAAAAAAAAAAAAAAAAACCAGAATGAGGGCTATTAAGATATTAATAAAGCCACAAATGTAATTTCTAGCTAAGGGCATTGCTTTTCTTTTTTTTCAGAAGAGGCAAAATAGAATGTAATGATATTGAATCAGATCTTTATGATTTTCGTATAGATATTTCTTTTCTTTTTTTATAGTTGTAGCTTTATCAGATTTAGTCTTCAGAAATGAGCTTGAATTTTCTTTCTCTCAACTATGAGGAAAATTCGTATGTCCGGAATGTGCAATGTTTTGGATTGGTCACACAGAACAAATTGTACTATGCGCTTCACTTTTGCGGACCATAGATTAGGCACCACTCCTGTAGCACATTACAAAAAAAGCAGTGATGATAAAATAAGTAATAAAATCTTAATTTTTGAGCCAAGACATTACTTAATCCTTAGTAGCTTTTATTGTTGTTCAGAATTTTAAGCAAGGCAACAAATAAAGCAAAAAAGAAAAAAAAATTAACATCCAGCTACGTAATATTATTTTATATTCTGCAACCTAGGGGGTGTCAGTACCTTCAAGACATTTTTTTAAAAAGTTTAAGTAAATTTTGTTTTTCTTTGAAACCATAACATGCACACTTACTTCGCAATCTATAATTTACTTTCAAATTAAAAAAAAAATTGGCCACTTTTTTTTTTTAAATTAAAAAAATGTAGGAAAATTTCAATTTTTTTCTTTTGTTACCTAAGGTTTTTTTGTTTTTGAACTCAAAAAATGTTTTTTTGCTAAATGATCACAATAATCCTCTCTAAAAATCTGTGCATTCATTTGCTTATATATTTATTAGAAAACTTTCTGTGATTAATTAAATCGTAATTAAAAAAAAAATGTTTTTATTGATACAACATGCCCTAAACATTTGAGTAATTTATAAAAAGCTCATCTAATGCATAGTTTTGTTAAATATACTATCTTGACACCAAAAAGTATCACTTTAAAGCCGTATCTTTAATAGAAAAAAATTCTTAGCAATTCTAATGACATGAAATCGCAAAAAAAAAAAAAAAAAAAAAAACGATCATAGAGAAAAAGCAATTTAAAGTTTTTCTTTTGCGTAGGAACACAAAGCGAGCCATGACCTAAAACCACTCACAACTTTTTAAATATTTGAACTAAAACAGTGAAACTTTTTCCCTGTGTTTGAAATAATTTTTAGTTTTGAAATAAGCAATTATTATTTTTTTTTTTGATTGTTTGATCATTTTTGAGGTACTACTGTAACCCTTAAGTACTTCTTTTTTTTTTTGCTCACCAATGGTAGAGCCGGCTCTACTGACTGAGGAGATGATGACGAAGCCAAAGCCTTCATTTTCCTGCCTCGTTACGGTCACATCATAAGGATAAATGTTCTCCACAGGATGCATGTGATACGAAGAGTCTAAGAGGGATAAAAAGAAAAGTAAGTGCGATTAAAGGCAAAAAAAAAAAAAAAAAAAAAAACTAGAAGACATTTGACACATTAGTACCACCAATTAACAGGGTTGGCCGGATTGGACCCAATGGGTTTTTTTGAAAAAACCCATTTAAAAAAACCCATTATTTAGCCCACTTTTGGTTTTTTTTTTCAATGTTCTGAGAAGTTTAAAAAAAAAAATAATTTTAATACTTTCACAATTTAAACTTCTTTTTTATTTGCTCTTCACCAGAGACAATGGACATAAAAAATGAATTTTTAACTTTAATAGTATTTCTTAACTCTTAATGGCATTAAAAAATTACTTCAAAGATTTTAATAAATATATTTAAACTATTTTCTTTAACTGGTCAATAAATAACTCAAATTATCTTGACTAAGTCCTGTCACGTATGATTTTCTCAATATTTGTAGATTGTACAGAGGAAACTGCTCTAGCTAAAAAGATTTCATGTGAATTATTTTCCGCAAACCAACACATCACAAATTTAAAAAAAAACAAGGTATATTTTTTAGAAATTAACAGGTTTTTCAAATGAAACAAACTTTTCAGAAAACAGAATAGGACATACGGAAAGAGAGAACCTTCAGAAAACTCTGAATTTCAACCAGTTTTCCAGCTTTTTTCACCCCAAGACAATTTTAGCACTTTGTCCATATACTTACGCTACAATATGATACAAGTACTCCACATTTTTTCTAAGAAAGAAAAAAACCCACATTTCTTTAAACACAGCTTTAGTTGGGTTTTTTGGGTTTTATTTTAAAAAAACCCAAAAAACCCTGGGTCCATGGGCTTTTAAAAAAAAAACCCGGGTTTTTACCAACCCTGCCAATTAACTAAAATTATTTCAAACGTTGTAGTGCCTAACTACATCTTATAATTACACCAAAAAGGTATAATAACGCGAGAAGTTACTTCGAAACACACATTGTCTGAATGATTAAAGTAAGATAATATTAAAACAGAAAATGACTTTTCTTCTATCAAAGACAGGGTCCGACTAAATAAAAGTGAGGCCCAAGGCCCACAATAATTTGGAGGCCCCCTGAAAGCTATTTTAAAAATGTGTGTATTTTTTGTATAGTTGTAATGGTATGCATAATTCTTTAAGTAATTTGGGGCCCCGTAGGAAGAGGGGGCCCCAGGCCCAGGCGGCCTGTGCGGTAATCAGGCCCTGATCAAAGAAGAATTATTCACCAAATTGCTATATTATGCACTCTTGAATTTGAGTGTAGTTCATCTGATTTGAAATGCAATTATTCATTCATTAATTGTTTAACGAATAGTTGCTCATTCATAAAATGGGTCAATGAGTAGCATGCATAAATACTATTCATTTTATACAATAACCGAAAGGAAATTATTACAGTCAGTAATTTAAATTTAAAAAAAAAGAAAGAAAATAACACAACAGAAATGATAAACAATCATTTTAACTGTTGTCTTTAATCATGTTAAAGACAAAAAATGAATGGATTGAATCATTCTTACAAAGCAAAATTGGGGGTTGAAGAAAGGTGGGGGTTCAAGCAAGAGGTGATTTTGTGGTGAATAATAGTTGTATTTTTAGTAGCCATTTTTTAAAACCTAGTCGCCACATGGCAGTAGTAAGGGGCCATTCATTAATTATGTAAGGGTCCCAAGGGGGAGGGGGGTTGGCTAAATCTCTACATACCCTTACTTAGGTACCCATTCTTAGGTAATATTTTTCCAAGTTGATATTTTATATTATAAATCGTGTAGTCAAGTGGTTTGGCAGGGCTCATACTTCATTTGCTTCTGGAAAGTATAAAATGTATTAGTATTAGTTGTTTTTTCCCTGTTTTTCAAATAACGAATATAAAAATATAATAAAAGAATCACACTGTGTATGGCATGTCTTATTTTTAATTAGTACCGTGCCAAACACAAAAAATGTTTGTCAAAAAAACATTCGGTCTAGATTACTTTTAGTAAATATTTCTTTACACAAAAAGGTTTTTATGAAAAAATGTAATAATAGTAAATTTAATAAAGAATTCCAGTGATGCAAGGTAGGTTATTTTATTACTTTGAAAAATGAGATGGAATCTTACATAAGATGGAGGGGGGGGGGTAAAAACATTGTCAAAATTATCCTTACATAATAAACAAATGGACCGGGTACTCTTAAACATTTTTATCTCTACTCCAAACCAGGGTTTGCTGATATATATATCAGTCGAAAAAATGACATATATCACGATATATATCCGATATTTATTTTGAAAATATTATGATATTTTCGATATTTATTTGTTCAACCACGGTACTTTCAATATAAAAATTATATTAATCATTGTAATATTGTTAGTTTATTTTTGAAAATAGCCAAAAAGCTATGTACTATATTTTTGTGATTTATACATTTTAATATAACAAAGTAATATAGTTCTCTGTTTTCATTTTGTATTCATAAAATTAATAGTAATGAAACAATTTTAATTCACATTAACCCTTACTTAGAGGTTTCGCTGATAGATCTCAATATTTATTTTATCAAGCATGGTATTTTCAGTATATAAATTGTATTTATCATAGTAATTTTATTCTTTTATTATTGAAAATAACAAAAACGCCATGTACTATATTTTAATGATTTATTAATACATCATTAATATAACAAAGTAATGTAATATTCTTTTTTCATTTTATAAAGTTATTAGTAATATAACAATTTTAATTCACATAAAAAGTGTCTAACTTAATAGTAAACCTTGGTCAGAGTAAAAGAAAATGTCTCATGACTATGCACCAGCCAATACCTATTTTTTATTTCTGTATCATATAACTATGTACTGGCTAACAGAACTAAAATGAGTGAAGCAGATAATGCTGAATTGACTCCATTAAAATTGCTAGATATGTAAAATGAAATGTTAAGTATAAATAATGAAAGAAACATTAATTTTAAGTCTACATATTGTAATTCAGGGGTGATTGTGAGTTCATCAAAAAATTCCTGAAAGTTTCAAAGCGAGAACGGGGGGGGGGGGGGGGTAATCTCTGGCCCCCATTTACTTAAGTGCACCTATGCCATAGTATTAAATAGTTCAATAGTCAGAGTCAAAATAGTGTGTGTACATTTGATTAAAATTTTAATGGGTTACAAAGTTACTTTTGAGCTGGTGTTATACAAAAAACATAACAAAAGCATAACAAAAAAAAACAATTCTGGTATTTTCGGACATAAAAACACCGGAAATACGTCCGAAAATACCGGAAATTCGGTAAAATACTGGAACACAATCACCCCTGGTAATTATAATGTAAAAAAATAAAGAGTGATTTGAGGATGCATTTGCCATTTTCAAGACTTTAGTTTGTGCTGATTGAAAATATCGGATGTACATCAAAATCAAGTGAAGTTACTTATCTGTTTCAAATCAGAGTAGAAACCTTTCTATAAAAATCTTTTATTTAATATGAACACCACTTGCTTCTTGCAAGATAAAAAGGCAACTGAATACATGGTGAAAAATAAAAACATGTTGCTGAAAACTAACAGTTAGAAAAGCAGTTACATGTGCAGCACATGTGTGCCAACACCTGATTGGTCAACAGCCAGAAGCTAATTTAAATATCAATGGACCAATCACATGTTGGCTACAGTTAAGATACTGAAAAAATAATTTATATTAAGAAATACTTAATCTAACTTTATATTAATTTTAATAAGTTATAAAATATATATTTAATTTAATTTATTTTTTAACATGAAAGAATACTCTACATAAAGGATATGGATTTTTTCGATATTTTCGAACCCTGCTCCGAACAAATGAATGCTTCCAGTAAACTCGAGCATGCTTACTCATTTCGGGATGCGCCTTCTCCGTCCTCCTCCTGACGTAGAGCACCACCTTCCCCTTGAGTGCCGCCTGGCCCATCAATTGTACCACGTGCCGATGGGAAGTCCCCAGGACACAGCGCTCGTCCACGGAGACGATCTCGTCCCCCTTGCACAGCGTACCCTCCAGATCCGCAGAGCCCCCGGGGACGATGTGGCCGATCGATACCTGGGGGAGAGAGTGACAAGGTTCAAGTACAGGCCTCCCGCGTATAACACGGTCAATTTGTTCGTTGTCGTATTGAAACCGTGTTACACGAGACTTTTTTTTAAAACAACATTTTTACTTATTTATACAGGGTACCTGCTACTTTTTGAGTTCTGACTTTCTCTGACTTTCCATGACTTCTGCCCGTAGCTTTCCATGACTCACGTTCTTCAAATCCATGACTTTCCATGACTCACGCAAGTTACTTCATTTGACAATGACATCGAAATTGCGCATAAATATAAATAGAGACTATAAAGCAGTATACTGCCGTGCTAAGCACGGATGTGGTATCTGCACATTTTATCAAAATTGAGTTATTGTCACCAGGTGGTCGTTAGTCATTTAATTTGCCTGAATCTCAAGTTTTTCGGCGATTTGTGAACGCGAAATATAAAAAAAAAGCTTTAAGAAAAAAGTCGTAACTGCAAATTTGCTAAGGCAATTTGAACGTAAGTGACAAATACTAAGCCTTTAAAGTGGTATCTGCGCAGTGACCACTTTTTTCCTTAGTATTTTTCGTAGATACGACTTTTATACCTTAGTAAAGCAGCATATTTAATAATGTAGCAGTTTATTGTAACACAGAATATTAAAATTAGTGTACCGTTGAATACAGGTTGATAATAAAAACTAATACAACTTTGCATAATTGTTAAAGTAAATATTCAGCTTTTTCTATTTAAATGTTTATTTAAAATGTGAATTCTAAAAATGAAATGCATGTAAAATATTCATATCTAATTCTTTCATGCAAAAAAAAAACGCATTTCGTTCTACGGCCCGTAATATTTTTATTTAAGTATCGTCTGCTGCCAAAATTATCTTCATGCTCGGTAAACATGAATCTAGAAAATAAAACATTATTAAAAACACATTCTTTGAATATAAAAAAACAGAAAATTGTTATGGATTACAGTTTTAATTGTCTCGAGTTTTGAAAATGGTATCTTTCAGAAGGTAGATTCTGTTAGATTTGTATTAACAAAATAAAGCAAAACAGCTAAGTCCAAAGAAAGCAGATGTTTTCAGTATTATTTAATGATACATTGAGCACGTTTTTCTAAGCTACTTTTGTCGTATCTGTGCAGATACTCCTAAAAATGCCTAGTCATTGTCATTTATGGTGAAAATAGCTTAGTATATGAAAAGGTTTTGAAAAGAAAATGTGTCGTAACTACATTTATTAATTTTAAATTGAGATTTTTACAAAAATACTCTCTTACGGTTTTTAGATAAGTTATTTACGAAACAACTACCGCAAGTTGAGCATTTAATTAAGTCATAAATCAAAGAAACGAGTTGTAAAACTTTAATCATCAATTTCTCATTTTGAGCTCTACTGCAGATACCACATCTGTGCTTAGCACGGCAGTATAACGCGAGTTTTTCATGAGTAATGAATTTTTTTATTGCTGACGCAAATTGCTCGCCTGCAACATGAAATTTTTGGGAAAAGAGCGTCGGAGAGTCAGAATGGGCTTCGTTGGCACTAAACATTGGTTTTGTGAATGGACTTTCACCCCTTTTAGCATCACTGAAAGCGGAAGTCAACACACTGTATTAGTCTAAACAACGCTTTGCTTTATACAAATAACCGCTCTGATTCTTAACTTTTTTTTTTCATTTTACGTATGAACTTTGATAAAATACATTCTGATAACATTCTGATCGCACTGCATAAACCTTATTCATTTTTTAAATTATAAATATATTTGCTATATCTATACTGTTAAATTACAGAATTTTATGTCAAATAATAACGCTTTTTCTAAATTACAGAAAAGGTCGGTTCTTCATAAAGATACTGTCGCGCTGCATAAACCTTATTCATTTTTTTAATTATAAATATATTTGCTATATCTATACTGTTAAGTGCTATAATAATGCTGTAGTGTACATACTGTAAGTACCATACTGCTTTATTTTAAGTTAATCATTCATTTTGAGCTAAATTACAGAATTTTATGTCAAATAATAACGCTTTTTCTAAATTACAGAAAAAGTCGGTTTTTCGTAAAAGATACTGCAATATGTAGTTAATAAATGGTTTGAAACAATAGGAGAGGTGTTTACAAACGTCTGAAACAATTGGGTATGCTCATAAAAAATTACTAAACATACCTTGTTAAACAACGCGAAATTCCGACTTACGCGAGGTGTCTTGGAACGCATCCCTCGCGTAAGTCGGGACTCGACTGTAGCGCTATTATCACTCCTCCTGACTTGCCATTTATTTAACTTTGTTTACGTTCTGTTAAAATCACAGACTAATAATAAGAGTAGACCGAGCTATGGCAACCCTTTTGCTGCTCATAAACCAAACCATGTGACTGGCGGATATCCTAGCAACAGCGGCCGTTCATCGTAGCAGACGATCAACGAGAAATAAAATAAATTGAATTGATGGAACACGGAAGAATGATCTTTTATGGAGTCCGATTTGTAAATTTGTTATTCTGAGTTGTAAATATTTTGTTAATATAGTGAGTTTTTCGTTTAGATAGTATGGTGCATTTTCTTTAGTCAATTTCAATAACTCTCTAAGCAGTTAAAGATGCAAGCGACCAAGAAGAATCAGCAAACGGTAAGATTTCTACCTTCAATTTCAATTTAAGATACCGATCAGTACATTCTTGCGTTAACGCAAAACGTTTACGCCATTTCGTTCACGCCAACGCTGACAGCTCCAAATGAAATGAAAGTTACGGAAAACTGATCAAAAACTATTACCAATGTCAAAATAAGGCATAACTGAAAGCAAAACAGTTCAATCTCTGCACCTGGAAGTTTTTTTTAATGAAAACACATTGTCTTAAAATACATGTCGAGTGCCAAACTGTAGATAATGCTGCCATCTAGCAACCATGCTGCCAAAGTCTTCGCCAAGTCCTTCCACTAGTCACATGATACATCTATGAACCAATTTTCTTCATCAGCAAGAATGAGAAAGCTCGGTCTACTCTTATTATTAGTCTATGGTTAAAATGCCGCTCTGTTACATCACATGACGTTGGCAACCCCACGCTTTTCCCTGCTTTAGAGGGCGACACCTGTATTAGACGATTATGCAGATTCATGCATGTACTTAGCCATGGTTGAAGTGTTCTGCATGCGTATGGGAAGCATCTGACAACTTTCATATCTGTTAGATTTTTAATTTAAACTTTCACAAAAAGTGAAAGAATCACTTAATTTGAAAAAAAAAAAAAAGTTAAAAATACGTTTTTGCATCATGCAGAATCAATCCTTTTTCGATGTAAACATTGCATCACGTTGTGACGTCATTCGTGCGATAACTCAGTCAAATGAATGAACTTTTGGGTGAACCGAGTCACCAGTTCATTGTATCTTATAACCGCGAATTTTTTCTAGATTGAGCTACTTTTTGATTGGCAACACATCTTTAACTTTCTTGCATTGGCAACACATCTTGTGTTTTGCATATTCTTAATTTGAAAGCCATGTGAAGACTTTAAATACTTTGAGCGATCTTTTTCTCTCTCTCTCTCACCTCTCATAGCCATAATGTGTTGCACGTAGTAATATATCGTGATTTCGTGATGTCTGCCAGTGCTCTTTACTCCTGGCAGGGCGTAATACAACGTGATGTCAATTTTAAAGTTATAAAACGCCTTTAGGCGTATTTTTGTGTGTTACGGTAATGCCTTATATTCCTTGGAATCGGCATGTTCGTAAACTGAATGTTTCGTTGTATAATAACAGGGTTCGTACGCTCCGGGAATTCAGGGAAAACCGGAAATTGTCAGGGAAAATGACACTGTCAAAAATGTCAGGGAAAAGTCAGGGAGTTTTCAAATTTTGTCCTCCAAAAATTTTTTTTCCATTTTTTTTCCCAAGGAATTAAGTACTATGAGATCTAGTCTTCGTTTTTATTGTGATTTCACGAAAAAAATTGTAAATTTTTATCTAAACCGACGCTGGCACTTAAAAACTGCAATCGAAAAATGAACGTTTTTTTTTTTTTTTCACAACGAAAAATGCGCCAAAAGAGCGAATATTTTCTTGCATGGAGTCAGTGAGGGGAACGCATTTCTTTCTACTGCCTAAAGTTTTAGATGGGTTGCCACAACATTCTGTTCGGTTCAGGGTTCGTACGCTCCGGGAAAACTTGGAATTATCACGGAAAATGTCTTAGTCAAAAATGTCAAGGAATTTTCCAAATGTGTCCCCAAAATTTTTCTTTTCCCAATTTTTTCCCAGAGAATTTCGTTTTATAAGATCTAATCTTCATTTTTATCAATGTATTTAAAAAAAATTGTAACAATTTTAAAGCAATGAAAAAAGTGGCGACACAAAAAATCTTCAGCAGCCGCCATTTTTGGCTCTCAGTAGTTCCCAAGGGAAAAAAAATCAGGTGAACAGCAATTATGCACAAACTCAACAGGAGAGAAGACAATTTACTGCTTCAGAAGCACAACCTGTAGATGGGAGAGTCGATCGGGGAAAATCTTTTTTTTTTTTTTTTATTATTATCGGAAAATCATTTCAGCTACGTGTGAAACGTAGTCGCCATCTTTGGTCATTCACAAGATGGAGATACGATCCAAAAATGCCTAAGTTTCTAAAAACAAAGCAGAATTGGATGTTTTCTTTAATTGAAAACTGATGAAAACAACAAAAATGGTCTGCAAATTGTTTTTCTATTATTATTTGAAATAATTTTCTTGAGAAATGAAAAATTTTGTTCTTAAAACTTAATCTTTTCCTCACTGCCTCGGACGCAAATGTGATAAAAACTTTTCAATGAATTGTAGTTTCATGAAGATTTATTATTTTTTAATTGTCTTCATTCGACATATTAAAAAAGTTATTTCTTATTTTTGGGCATAGCCGCCATATTTGGTCATTCCCAAGATGGAAGTACACAAGACTTTTTAAGTGGCTATAAGTTCCCAAAAACGGCATTGGATGTTAATTGCAATGCAAACTATTGAAAACAACACAAATTGTGCCCTTTTTTTCCGGATAATTTGTAATTATTTTCTGGAGAAATTCAAAATTTAATCTTCATAATTTTTTTTTTGTTTTAATTGATTTAGACTCTTATGTGCTAAATACTGACTATTTTGCTTTTATTGTAGTTTTTTAAGGATTATTAATTATTTATTACTACTTTTATACTACAAATCCAAAAATCTACTTATTATTTTAAATTTTTCACTTTGACGCCATATTTGATCGTTTGCACAATGGAAGTAGACTTAAACTTCCAGAAACGCAATTGGACGTTTGTATCAATGTGTAATATTGAAAATAACATTAAATGTGCAAAAAGTTATGAATTTTTGAAAATTAACTATTACTTTCTGGAAAAGAAAGTTTGAAATTTTAATGTAAGCGTCCTTTAATATGTGAAAAAAAAAAAAAAAAGATTATTGGCATTGGCCTATGATTGGCGGATGTTGATTTTCGTTACTATGCATTACATGGTATGCCGATTGATGCAACAAGTTAATCATATTTATACTGAAATTTAGCATTGCATTTTGCTCAATATGTTTCGTGTAACCTACTTATAAGAAAATAAAAAGTATTGTAAACCAAAAGCAGATGCTAAAAGGTTGCTGCAGGACTACAGCAAAACGCTATAATATTACGCGTGACATCAAAGAAACGCTAAAATAAGTTGAAAGTACTCTGTTTTCAACAAATAGTAAACAAATTAAAACAATTTTAAACAAAATGTTTAAAAAAAACCTAAAATTTTGACAGAGAAAACAAACGAAAAAAAACCAAGTTTTTTTTTTTTTTTTTTTTAAATCTAAGGGAGAAGTTTCAGTTCTTCTGCATCGCTACTTTAAACAATTTTAATTATTTTGAAAATATTACTATTTAAACTTAAATTTTGAATGAAGCGAGTAACCTGGAATTTTCTAAAAAACAACCTGGAAAA
Source organism: Uloborus diversus (assembly GCF_026930045.1). Classification (NCBI taxonomy): domain Eukaryota; kingdom Metazoa; phylum Arthropoda; class Arachnida; order Araneae; family Uloboridae; genus Uloborus; species Uloborus diversus. Next base: position 193,220,284 of record NC_072734.1, read on the forward strand.
CCTGGAAAAGTCAGGGAACTTTTTTTAACCAAAAGTGTATGAACCCTGATAATAGCGGCTAATATTTGTCTATTTTTCAAAATATTTTTTTAATATCAATGAAGATGTTGTTCGACAACTTGATAAATCTTTTGAAGATAATAAATACAGATTTTCCTTGAGGAAAAATGTTCCACGTGTTTTTCATTTTCTTCAATTTCAGGCTGTGGACATGTTTTGCAAGTTCACTTCTACTAGCGGTGTAGTAAGTCTAATTTCACTACAATTAATGCTCACAATATCCCATCATGCGCATCAATATGTTAATTTGGTTTTGAGATATAAGCAGATGTTTTCCAACTGAACGGGGCCCTCTCTTACTCACCAGAGGTAGCGAGTTGCGACTCTCTACCAGTTGGGCTGTTTAGCCATTTTACAAACGTTGAGCATATGCTAGGCGCAAGGGAAGATGTTGACTCTGCTGTATTAGATTCAGGCTCAGTATTGTTTGTGATCAGGTATGCAGTCATGCTAAAGTAAACCGGTTAATTATTTTAAGTTGCTTTTAATGGTTTTAGTTAGAAAATAAATGTTATTGTTTTGAAAAAGTGCTTCGTTCATCTACAAGTTTCCACCCCATCACTCTGCTAAATATTGACTAAATGATATCAGATGTCTACAGCATTCGCTGAGACATCAAGTACAGGCCTCCCTCACACAACATGGTCAATTTGTTCGGTGTAGTATCGAAACCGTGTTATACGAGACTTTACTATAAATGGTTTTTTATTTTATTTTTAGTACTAACTAGCAGTACCCGCACGGCGATACCCGTGCTAAGAAGTTAAAGAAAGTCCGTTAAACAAAGGAAAACTCCACGCCCCGCCCCCTTCTGACGTGAATTGATCATTTTTCTTCAACTAAAATGCGTACACACCTTTTCAAAAGACCTATTAAAGTCTCTGGAATTTAAAACTATTCGCCGAAATACATAAAAATATTAACAGTAGCTTTAAAACTCAAAATAATCCTTCAACTAGATAGTTCTGGCTTAATGCGCCAAGCAACCACACTACCGTAAACCTGCCCTTTAGCGAGTGAAGCGGTTTTTTCCCTGCAATTTAAAGTGTTTCGCCACATAAACAATGCTGTTATTAAAACGTTATAAAGTACAATCACAATTGAATAATCGGACAAATCAAATTATTTACTTAGATAAGTAAATAATTTGACTATAAGACTTCAACTATAAGAACAAAACCAAACGTTGAAGAAATAAGGAAAACAAAACCCAGTAGAAAAATCCTACAAAATCCCAGTACCAAAAAGAACAAACGGTGAAAGTTTCAGCCAAATCTGCCGGGTAGTTTCTGAGATCTTAGGGAACAAATTTACCAAAGTCCATTTTTATATATATAGATTATGCATGTGCATGAGAAAAATCAGGTTAAGATGTATCGTGTTTCGCGTGTGTATGTATGAATGATGTTAAAGGATTAAATTTTTGCAAGGAAAGCAGGATGAGGGGTCATTGTTTTAAGCTATTCAAATCTCAGGCTAACCTGGAAATAAGGAGAAACTTCTTCTTTAGTAGGGTAGTGGGCATTTGGAACAGCTTGCCGGAAGAGGCAGTCATGAGCAAGGGGGTGGATAGCTTCAAGAGGGCCATCGATCTTCATTGGGGACTAATAAATTGACCAAGACCAGCCTAGCTGGGCCAAGAGCCTGTTGCCGGTCGTCACATTTGTATTTGTTGTATTTATATTATATCAAAACCATGTTCCGTGTGTTATCTCGAGGCCACGTTATACAAGACTAGGAAATAATGTAAATCGAGGGATGTGTGCATTGTTATATGGAAACCAAGTTTCATAAAAACAAAGGTAAGTATTAGAGTTATTAGCAAATATTAACAGAATGCATTAAACAAAAATGAAATTCTATCGCTTTAAAATATAACGTTCATGTTGTATCAAAGACATGAAGCATTTAATTCAAATTTCGTATCGTGTAATATAAAAGACGTGTTATAATCATCGCAAATTTGGTACCGTGTAATATCGAAACCGTGTTGTACAAGTACCATGTTATACAAGGGACGTCTGTACACTCAAACCTGTTTTTGTGCGGTGGATAGGGACCACATAAAATTTTTTTTTAAAACGGTTTCTGTGAACTTAATATTCAAAATAGTTGAATGTCCTGTTTGGACAGCATCAAAAATGCAAAAGAATGTTTCAAATACCTCTCCCATTTCATGCTTTGACGACCAAAAAATGTTTCGCTTTTCACCGAAATGCAGTAGATTTATGAGTGAGAAAAATGACAAACAAAGGATTAAGCTAAAAATAATTTTACGGGACAGATCGGAAATAAGATTTTAAAATGATTTTTGGAAACTCCGGAATTTCAGAATGAAATGCCACCACTTGCTTTATCCATTCTCGGACACCCTCTCGGGGTTCGTAGAGATCCAAAGTTAACTTTATGTTGTTCCCTATCTTAATTTTCATGGGACAATCTGTCAAAGAGGAATAAAATCTTCTAGCATGCACTGAAAAATGTTTGATGTATAGAAATTTTTTCCATATTGAGATCTTCTTCATAATGAGCATGGATATTTGCAAAAAGTTCAATAGGTAGATAATTTGATATGGGGTAGTTTCACAGACATACATTCGACGGTACATCCTTCCATTAATACAATAAATGATCCTGGTCTGCTAGAATGATCTTAAAAGTAATGCTATTTTTAACTGGAGGGCTAAAAAAGTGATTTCATTGATTACAAAATTAGCAAGATTGCATACTTTGTCTTAGATAATTTCACTACAATTTTGTAACAAATCTAAAAAGCAAAATTGTTTTTAAATTTTTAAATTGTGAATGGTACTGCTTATTTGTTTAGTAACAACACAAGGATGGTATTATGTCATAGTGAACTATGATATTTTAACATTCTGATTTCAACATGTAAATTTGAGGCAAATGTTGCTTTCTGTCTTAAATTAATTTAATGTAAACATGTCAAGTATTACTTGGTAGCACTGCATTCCTAGTTTATAAAATACAAATATGATTTATGTGTACTTCTCAATATCAATCCAACTTTGAATCTTCTCATTGAAAAATAAACATTATGGATGATGGTTCACTCTGGCATAAGACCATCCATCTATTCCAACTCTAAAAAGGAATTATAATTGGTATGGGGAGATAAGTATGTGCTAAATATTGAGCAAAGGTATTCAAAAATATATAGATAACATTTTAAAACACACATTAAAAATAGATTCACTTTTACGAGGCTGAAAAAAAGAATAACAATGGGGTCGTTTCCAAAATTTTAAAAGTATTTTTTTTTCTGAAAGAGCATGCTTTAAAACTTAGGATCTGACCATTTTTTAAGTAATTTGACTAAGTTTAGTATTTGAAAAAAAAAAAAAAAGTTTAATCAGTGCGCTGTCAATGTTTACGCTTCTGCTGATGACATCACAAATGATGAAATGCCATTCGCAGACCACAATATTTAATTTGCTTCTTTACTCACATGTGTTGGAAACGATAGGGTCGACAGCAAGGGTAGAACGCACTATTTAATTCGCTTCATGATTATCATAACGTGGAATTGCGGCAGACAGATGCACCAAAGTACATCATTTGTGACGTCATCAAAACCACGCCTTGTTTGAAAAATCGGACGTTTAAAAAAAAATGAATTAAAAAATAACTGTTGGGGAAAATGAAAGTTTTTTCTGGGTCCACATTATTATTTTTTTTTTGCTCATTCTATCCATTGCAGTGACTAAAAGTACTGCTTTAGACTGAAGGAAACGACGCCATTATCGCCAAAAAAAACCAAGAGCTCGTAACAAAGTACCTGAGATCCTTCTTCCGTCCCGCCCACGATCCTGAATCCGAAGCCGCTCTCCTGCCGATGCAGGGTCACCGTCATTTCCACGAAATCCGCTCGCGGATCGGACGCCGGCGACGGGAGCTCGTGCTCGAAAGACGCGCCGCTCCGGTGTCTCCTGCCGAGACTGTCGTAGTGAGACCCCCCGGGGGAATGACCCAGCGACCTCTCGTCGCTACGAACGGAATTAGTCCTGCGGTACGGGGCGTCGCCGTGCTCGTAGTTCCAGTCCCTGTTGGAGACGCCGTCGGGCGCTTTGCCCTGCCACGCGGGATTCGTGGTGAAGACGTTGTCGTCGTAAGAGTCGCTGTAGTGCTGCGTCCTTTGGGGAACTTTCGCCTGAGTGTAGCCGTACCGAAACTCGCCCGGCGGATAATCGGTGGCGGACTTCGGGCTGCCGTCCGCCCAATAGGTGTCCCTCAGCTTCCCGAGGGTGGTGTACCACGAGGGATTGACGCTGGTTTTGTCCAGCGAGGCGCTGTAGGCAGTCCGCAGGTTCGGCGGATGGTCCGTCTTCCACGGATGATTGTTGCCGTGAGGGTTCCCCCGGATGTCTTTCGACTGCTGGGGGAGGAATCCGTTGGTTCTCGAAGAGGGGGGGAATCGGTCGTCGTTGTCCGGCTTGGGCCAGTGCCTGGTGTCCACCAAGGGGGTCTTGGGCCTGTTCACGCTGATGTTCTCCTTCTCTCGAGAGCTGTAGAGGTCGGCCGTGGGGGTCTTGCTGCGGTACATGGTGGACGCGATCGGATAGCCATCTGAAGGGGTTAAAAAATACCTTTAATTAAATATCATCAGGCAGCAAACTCCCAATTATCCGCTTAATTGGGTGGCACAAGTGCCGCGGATAAATCGCAAAAAGGCTAAAATGAGGGACAAATAAGATAAAAATTGTTCTTCCGCAAAAACGTAGCAGTATTGATGCATAATACTTTCTTCAAACAGTAAAAATGGTTTGTATTTTTGTACCACAGAACTTAACTTTAGCAAAGAACAAGTGTATGTACGATGAAAAAGCACGAAAAATAAACAAATAAATAAAACTGTTGGCCCTCGGGAAAGGACCAACAGATGTGGAATGGTAAGTTTGGGAGAAATGAAGCAATGGAAACTGAATTTCAATTTAAACAACATTTTATTTAAAAAATATGTATATGTGTAAACAGGAAAAACAAACATTCAACATTTATAAAATCAAATCCCCATAAACAAATTAAATATATTTCCCCCCAACATATATCAACAAGAAATATCACATTATTCGTTTTCTCTAAATTTCAGTTCTAAAACGTCCTCAATCAACAACCCTAAACAGCATGCCACATTTCCAAGAAAAAAACTATTGGAAAAATTTCATACCCTTGTAAGTCCACTCACAAGCACTTGGCACACAAAACATGAAGGCCACATCCATCAATAGGATGAACTTTTGAGTTGAAAAGAAGCACGCGTCCACTCGTGGACGACAGACCATCCTCTGTCAATGGTCACTGTATTCCAGGCACACCCATACCACAGTAGAGGACTCCTCACCATATGCAGTACAGGAAATTATTTACCTGGTTTCCTTTGCCAAACAGGAGAACATTCAGTAGTAGAGTCTCTTAGAGGTCACCTCACCATTCGAAGAAATGCCTCACCCTACACTGAACCCGTACGGTCCGACCAGCTCGGAACCTAGGATGAGCAGCTTCGGTCCTCCGGTCCTGTTAAGCCTATTTCAATACATCAACTCTTTCCTTTTAAATTTTAATTCTATAAAACCGCCTTCCAAACATAGGGTACTGTTTCAGAACTTATCCTGCACCTCAGGCAGGCAAAACGAACTTTAATTTCCCATTTCTTGAACAAACTTCCACGTCCCCTGCGTGGACAAATCAACCAGAGCTCACATGCTCATATCAAAACAAACCGTCTGCAGAACGGAAGCAAATCATAAGAGAGCGATTGATTGATTGACTTTCTATTTAAACTATCACTGTTTCCCCGATGCAATGACGTGACGTCATCAAAATTTGCATCTATTGCCTCTCAAAGCAACTCAACACAGTTACTATTTTAACTGTTGCTATTTCAAATTATCTTCTTCACTGCTTTCAGCAGAAAGATCCTCAACTCTTGAGGCCTGATGTCACGTCCGCCAATGGGCGAAACACGTGATTGACATGTTGGGTGTTTAGTCACTTGGGGTTTTCATACATACGCCCGCCGGATAAATTGACGTCTTTTAAGACCGGGAATCTATTTTTCTCGGATAGGTTTGATTTTGCAGGTAAGTTTTAAACAATTTAAAATACAGTCAAGCTCTTTACGAATCTCTCCAAGAACCAAAAAATGGCTTTTTCCAACAAAAACAAAAACAACCAAGTGTAAATTTACAAAAAATAATTGTAAATTTTCTTTTCGACGAAAGAAACAGCCATTGTATTTGCTTTTTTTTACTGCGAAAATACATGTTCCTGATTAATGGTCGATTTGCCGATAATCGAGAGTTTACTGTAATTATAACTAAACTAGAAAATCCCCTATCAAGACATGGCGGGTGAAAATGCTTCTACATTTGAACGAAACGATTGCCAGTTTGGTGATATTTATATGCATTGAAACCCGTGTATGACGATACTGTCTATAACGATAACCTGTATGTAACAATTTTTTTTATTTGCCCCAGCAAAATGTCAGCATGAACCATCAAACTGTCTATAACGATAACATGTCTATTAAGATATAGTATCATTGTAGACAGGTTTTACTGTAGTTGAAATTTTAACATTATTTCCAGAGGATGAACCCATTTATTGTTGAACCTTTTTTTGCTTCTTCATTCTCCTAAAATGACAGTCTTGCCAGTAAAACAGTCTAGATCCAGTTACGCCTGTTCAAAACAAAACATTTTCCTGCAGGTCAAACATTACCGAAAAATAATATGAAATGATCATGCTATGGCGCGAGTTTCATTGTTGGTGACGTCAGGAGTGTTACTCCATCAGTGAATTCGTTATTATATTTATGAGGATGAAACAATGATATTCATTGCAAAACTTGAAAATTTTTGGAAAAACCTGCACGATACTTTTCAAGGCAGTTTGCTTCTTTTTCTTTACAAATCATCTGAAAACTTTTAGATTTCTTATACATCAAAGGAGTTAATAAACAATTTCTGTTGAAACAGTATGCATTTCATTCAGAAAAAAATTCTTCGGTGCCTTAGAAGGGGTTTTAACCAAGTTTAAATCTAGTTATGGTTAACAGATTGCTAATCTCATCCGCATGATAACATTGAATACATTCTCATAAATGAGTGCCCAATCTCATTTAAAAAAAATTGGAAAAATACCTACCCATAGATCTATGTTGATATGAATAAGAATTATTGCTTGCACTTCTTCGAACACCAATATCGTCGGACGACTTCATCTATTGAAAAAAAAAGGGTCACATTATGCTATAGGGTGGGGAGAAAAAAATCAACATCAAATATAAAATGCTCATAAGTTTGTAGTTTATAAGCATTCAACTCCTCTTAGACTCAGCTTCATCCCTATGAGTTTAACGACTCTTAGTTGGAGCTTGGGCAGAGCTACAAGAAAGTACCAAGCAGTTCACTACGGCACCAACAGCCAGCAGTATCACCCTTGTTAAGGATTGTCAGTCAGGAATAGTCCCAGCAAAGCAAGAATTATCAAACTTTGGATAAAAACTGAGATTACTTTCACACTGGTAGTTAAACTTCAGTTTAGCAGAATAGTGAAGGGTTTACAAACATTGTGCGGCTTTACTTGGCAAAGTGAAAGAAACTGCAGTTACCTTCACTTTAATAAAAATAGATTTTATTTATCAACTATTTAATTGCTACATTTTTTGGTCTTACTGTACCCCCCCCCCCCCCCAAAAAAAAAAAAAGCATTCTTGAGAAATAATTTTCTGTTTAAATCAATCACTTAAACTAAAAATTTGTATTCGAAGTTGTTTTCATAAAACACCTGCGGTTTCAAATGAAATAAATTATTAAATACAATAATTTATGTAAATTTTTATCTATAGCCTCTTCACTTAACTCAACCTAGCTTATCGAACTGTAAAATTGGTCCAAAGGAAAGTTACACATTCCATGATCCTTCAGATGTCTTAATGAGTTGACATTTTTTGGAAAAAAAGTTACTTGTTTCTTCAAAGTAACTATACGTGTTACTTATCCCAAGTCTAAATTCTCACCTTTGTTACCCTAGGCAGGAGGCCTCTCTGAATCGATATATGAGCAGCTTCATCAGTGGGGCATTCTTTGAGCATTTGTACCACTTCGGTGTGGGGCAGTCCCCGAATATTTCTACCGTTGATCTCTGTCAGTATATCTCCTTCTTGGAGGTGCTGGCATCGACTATGGTCCAGAATTTTTTTCACCTGGAAAAATAAAACACTCCAAATTCAGAGAAACTAATTTGCTTATCAGTCAGAAATACATAAAATTGACTAAGATTTGACTACTCGATTCTCAAAAATCAAACTAAGTTTTCATGCATTTCATACAGAAGTCAGAGCCATCTCTTGTTAGCAGGGTTGGGTTTTTTGCCAGGATAGTGGAAAAAACCATGGCAAAAATGGAAAAAAACCAGCAAAAATGGAAAAAAACAGCAAAAATGGAAAAAACGGCAAAAACCTAATTGCAAATAAAGTAGCATTATAGTGTTAATCAAGAAATAGTGACAATATAATATAAATAATGCACTTTAATATTTTAATTATGTCGCTCCATGTTACTTCTAAGGTGAAAAATAAATAAAAAACAAATGTTGGGATTGCAAAACTTAAGATTTCAAATCTTTGCTAAAACAATTTTTTCAGAATGAGCCAATTCCTTCAATGCTAAAATAAAGAATGTTTATTTAAATCACTTTTTTTTTTTGATCCCACTAATATTTTTAAGCTATTTAATTAATAACAGAATATTTACTTGAATATAGAAAAATATTAACTTTTCCTCACTAAAGAAATAATGCATTTTTTCTCACTGGGAAAATGGATATAGCCAAGAGAAGAATTTAAAAAGAAGAAAAAAAAAAAGCTGATCAATATGTGCATTCTATATTCACTCTACTTTTTAGTGATACTAGCTCACTCTACAGAAAATGGCAAAGCTTTTTACCAAAATTTTTTCATGCTTTTACTTTTATATAAAAGGAAAAAAAACTGTCCGTAAGTTGTTAACACAAAATCTATTTTTGCCACTTTGGCAAAAACCTATTTTTGCCGGGCGGTAAAAACCATGGATTTTTCCATGGTTTTTTCCGCCCCCCCCAAAAACTTGCCAACCCTGCTCGTTAGCTATTTTTCGCCAACAAATTTCAAGTACCTTTTGCCCGTAGACGCTGTCCGCTATCGTGAATCCGAATCCGGCCTTCCCCTTGACTATCTCCACGGACAAGAAATCCGGCTTCTCCGGTCGCGCCGGATCGTAGCCGGTGCTGAGGAGATCCGCGGATCCATGGCGTTGGGTCAGGAAGGAGTTCCTGCTGCTGAGATCGGGCATGGATTTGGCAGAGCGGGTGGTGGCAGAGTCCACAGAGTCCTGGAAGGGAAACCGAAGTTATGAACTAGGAATCTTGGATGGTAGCCATTGACTACCAAAAAACCAAAAAATAGGTAGTCTGACCATCTATACTATCACAGTAGAACCTCCAGTAAGGGACACCTCTGAATAAGGGACATTTTTTCTGGTTCCAGACCAGGGTTTATGCTACGATCGCATTTTTCGCAAAATGCGAAAACACTATCTCAATTGCGAAAGTAAAGCAAAGCACTTTCGCTTTTTTGCTCAACTAAAAAATAAGTTAATTTAAAAAAAAAAGGAAACTTATAATCCAAGACAGGAAGCACGCATGGCGATAGTCAACTTAATCTTTAAATCTCAGTAAAGATGCTTAAATTACAATCAAGTTCAATACTTTGTCTTATCCGGCATTATTTCCCCTCAAAAACTGCATTATTAGGAGGAGGAGAGTGCAATTTTCTAAAAACCAAACATATGTTTTCTTAATGATAAGCATAATCCAAGACTTTTATTTTATGCTTAAAAAAACGCTGCTGTACTAATTGCTTTAAAGATATCATAGAAGAAATTTTCAATTATTTTAAAATGGAGATGAAACACAGAGGCATTTAGAAAGATATGAGAATGTAAACATTTTTTAGCATTTTGCTAAAACTTTTTCCTTAATTTTAGCTTTTATGCTAAAGAACTTTTGAACCGAGCTTAAACCCTGTTCCAGACCCTTTGAATAGGGACGTTATATTTAAGGGACACAGAGGAACAAATTACAAAAAAAATATGTACAAGTGCATAAGAAAGAGTGAATTTACTATAATTCAAGTTTCACTTTTCCTCTAAAAAAAAAAAATCAAGGATAGTTTAACATTAACAGATGTTAAAAAAACAAGTATTTATCGTATAAGTCTTGCTGAAAGTTACATGCATGATTTGCCCACCCCGATTTTTACTCAAGTAGGCTCAGCGCCAAAGGAGAGGGCACAGAAACTGACTAGTTTTTTATGTACAACTTGAAATGTGAACACTAATTATAATTCACAATGTCTTGCATTGTAAATGTAAATTACATGACGAAGCAAATTCCTGTATTTAATTACTTCAAAATAATTGCTTTATGCTGCATAACTTTGGACACATCAAATTTTTGACTAAATTTTAATTAAAGAAATAAAAACTTAAAAAAATTATTATGTGTGAATCAAGGGTGCCCATATGCAAAATTTAAAGGGGGGGGGGGGGGCTCAAAAATATCCCCCATGGTTTAGCAGAATATTTTCCCCATGGAAAGCGATTTCAGCACATATTAGAGACATTAAAATTTGACATTTTTAATAATTTATTCATTAATGGCTGGAAAAGAAAGTTTTATACATTTTTCAAAGAAAAAAGCACTAAAAGCAAGGAAGTTCTCATTCCCATATGGGGGGGGGGGGCTCAACCCCCCCCCATATGGGCGCCCTTGGTGTGGATTTTCTTTAGTTGTGTACGAAAAATGAAAAGTATTTAATCTAAAATGTTAATAGTTTAAGTTCATTAAAACAATTATACTGAGTTAACACACTGCATGCATAAACTAAAATAGCTCCAAAGAAGGGACACCTCTATTTAAGGGACATAATGTCTGGTCCCATTAGTGTCCCTTATTGAGAGGTTCTACTGTAACATAAAGCTGAAGAGTTTGTTTGTTTGACCGCGCTAATCTCAGGAACTGTAAAACAAAGTTTAAAAAAATCCAAAACTGACCACAATTTCGACTACTACTGTACATGAAAGCACTCACAAAGGTAAAAAAGTAAGAATAATAATGAAGGTGGGGGTTATAGAGGATATACATAATCTGCACCCTTGAAGCATTTCATTTAGCACTCATTAGTCAAATCACATTCATGTAAAATTTTACCTGTGAGCAATTTCCACAGATGTCCTCACTGACGGCATTGGTCGTGACGATCTCGGTGTTCGGATCGTCGGGGTCGAAAGGCAACGGATACCCTTGGTTGACCTCCAGGACGACAGACTCGCCTACGGGGATCGATTGAAACAGGCTGACCACTTCTTGGTGAGTGGAGCCAAGCACACAAACATCATTGATCGAAACCAGAACGTCACCTGAAAAGGTTAAAGTTGGTCGTTAATTTCTCAAATTATGTACAGGAAGAATTAGGTTTAATTGCAATTATAACTCTGAAATGTTTAAGCATTTCTATTTATCCATGAACTTTTTAAAAACCACATTTACCTGCATCAGCAGGCATGCCGTGAAATTACCGAAAAAACAGAAGTTAGAAAAACATATTCAATTTAAAACAATATATATATATATGTTTGACTTTGAAATAAAATGCGAGTTCAAAACATTACTTATTAATATCAATAAACGACTTAATTTTGTTAAAACATTATTGAACAATAATATTTTTATTATTCTGATAAGAAAAATTAATTGATGACAAATAATTTTATTATAAAAATTTTATTAAAACAAAGGAAGCACTTGTAATCCTAAAATAAAAATATTCCACAACTACATGAAGATCTTTATACAGCTATGTAAGGAACGAAAAATGAATGTACCTCTTCAAAAGAAGTTTAAAATAATTTATTAAGCATTATAAATGATATTGTACGAGGCGTATTTTTAAAGTAAGTTCCGTTTTGATATAAAAAAAGAACGAGTACAGATAGAGCAAAGAAATTCATTGCACAAAAATCTACCATCCTTACGCTATTTTTTGACATTGCTCCCGTGATTTTCCAAACATTTGTCATAGCGTGGTACAGGTTTTTGTATACCTATTCATAGAAAATTGCCGCCTGTGTAATCAGCCATGGGATAACATGTTCTCTGAGCTTATTATTGCTGTTGTGCCACAGACCATCTTAGAAAGACTTTAGATGCCGAAACAAATGAAAGATGCTGCGAGCGAGGTGAGGGCAGACCAGAGGATGTTCAAAAACGCCCCAGCCAAAGCCCTGAAAGAGTCCTCATGGTTGACTAAACGGGCAGTAACTTTGTACGAATAGGTATACAAAAACCTGTACCACGCTATGACAAATGCTTGGAAAATCATGGGAGCAATGTCGAAAAATAGCGTAAGGGTGGTAGATTTTTGTGCACTAAATTACTTAGCTCTATCTGTACTCGTTCCTTTTTTATATAAAAACGGAACTTACTTTAAAAACACGCCTCGTATATTCGGATTGCCTTTGGTCTAGGTTGGTCATTATAAATAAGGTGTTGTATGTACTGTATGTGTTTATCACACTGGCAGAGACAGAATTTAATTACTTGGGGGGTAAGAGGTCATCACAGTGACTACAAACTACTGTAGTAAGATAGCACTGGGGTTGACCCTTGCAGCTCTGCTACACCACTGGTTTATCAAAATAAAGTTAAGAGGCTTCAAACCTGTTTTGAGCTTTCCATCTTGCCAAGCAGGTCCATGAGGAACAACAGCTTTAATCTGCAAGAATTCTTCCACTTCTCCATCGTCTCCTCCCACGATGGTGAACCCGAATCCCCTGGGTCCTTTGGTCAGATTCGTCCTCAGGGGTCTGCCCCTCAACTCGTTGGGGTTATTCGTGAAGACATAGGGTGGATGATATCCTTGCCCACGCACTGTTGGGAAAAGATAAGAGTCAAGATCAAAAAATAAATTGCATGGTATGAAAGAAAAGCAACAATTCAGCAAGGACATATTTTTTGAGAGTTAAGAAAAATTGAACAAATAATATCATTGCTCACAAACATAAAACGCAATCAAGCAAATTTCATAACAAAACATTTTCATGACTACACGGCAGGGTTGGTATTTTCATTATCTTACGAAAAAGTTTAATATTTCTCACTCTGTACACAAAAATAGAAAAACAGCCAACATAAAATTCAAAGAAATTTTTTTGATTAAGCTAGAATTCAGTAAAAAGGGATTTAAACTACTTGAGGTTCTACAGTAGTTTTGCATAACAAAATGAAGTACAATGAAGTAAAATGCAAAAAAAAAAAAAAAATGTAGTAATTAAAAACGAACAATAGATTTTATCACTCGAGAAGTAACTTTGCCCTAACTGTTGGTAATAATGAAAATTGAAAAATCAGAAACTTCACCATTCGTGGGTTTTTTCGTCTTTTATACTTTTCTTGTGAAAACACTGAATTTTAACTAGTTTCCCAGCTTTTTTTACCCGAAGACAATTTTTGCACTTTGTCCATATACTTGCGCTACAATATGCTATAAGTATCGCACATTTTCCCTAAAAAAAAAGACAAAAAAACCCACATTTCTTTTAAAAAACCCAACTTCAGTTGGGTTTTTTTTGGGTTTTATTTAAAAAACCCAAAAAAAAAAACCCTGGGTCCATGGGCTTTTTTTAAAAAAACCCGGGTTTTTGCCAACCCTGCTACACGGACACTTTATAATATGTTATGAATTACAGAAAGAGATTATTCCAGATTATTTTTACACTAGGAAGTCGCCTGTCAAGGTATGATGGGTGAAAATTGCTTCTACATTTGAACAAAGCCATTGCCTGTTTGATGATATTTTTGTAGTTGAAATTTTAACCCTTACTCCAGTGGATTAACCCTAAACTCCAGTAGATAGCGTTCATAGTTGATCGCTTTTTCGTTTCTTCATTCCTCTGAAATGACATTCTTACCAGTAAAACAATTAAGTTACCGGATCAAGTTCAGCCTCGTCACAATAAAACCTTTCCCTGCACGTCGAACATTACCAAAAAATATCATTATTTATATGAGGATTTATGTGTTACTGTTAAAGCCTATACTTCAGTTATTTTATAGACTAACTAGGTATTTCATGATGTAACTAGATAAGTCAGCTAAAATATATTTAGTAGCAGAAAAATTTCATACTTTATCCAGCTATTCCATGAACTAACTAATTAATCTATGATATAACTAACCATGGAAGGCTAAAGTGGAAAATAAACAATTTCAAAATTATTTTAGAAACAGATCGATCATAAATAGCTAAAATATATCAAAAAACATGTTATAACCCTCTTACGGATATTAATTGATAAATAATAAGGATAGGCATATGACAATTTATTATTATTCATATTGCAAACATTAGTTAAATGAGAAGGGGAAAGAAATCAGGAAAAAATCACACTCAAATATTATTTTGAGAAATTTTGAAAAAGAAAGCTAATATCCTGCAGCAAAGATTTTTATTTAATTATATATTTTTTGCTTCTTTCTCTGACATATAAGAGCAAAATTTATTTATTCTTTGTTCAATGTTCTCAAACTTGAACAGTACTTGAACAGTACATAAAAAAAAAATCCAGGCATTTTCTGAAACAAACTAAGAGATAGAGAGCGTTATTTTCCCAATTATTCAATAAAACAATAAGCAAGATTAAAAATAATACTAAAAATAATTCTCTTACTTGCATCATTTCCGCTCCAAAAAAAAAAAAAAAAAATCTACGTAGCTTATTGGTACAAAAATCAAAATTGTAGTACATAGGAACAGCCATTTATGTATTTTTCATCTATAGTTTACTGTGGTAAGTTGGATAAAATAGATTGCTTCAAAACAGCAATTTTACTTAAATATGCACAAAAAAGTTTCATTTCATGTCTCACACTCGGCAACTGCAAATAAATTGGGGCAGAATAATTTTGATTTTTTTAAAATTTTGTTACAAATTTTGTAACTTAACTCTTTGTCCCTTAATTTTGCTTATTTTTTTATTTTTGCAAAGAAATTCTCCAAACCCTAAATCCATGAGCTCCTTGCTGTATGACAATATGAGGGTTGCCCAAATGAAGAGTGGACACTTGCGATAACGTCAGACTGAATTATTCGATTACAGCACCACTGCTGAAGTACAGGGTGGTTATAACTAGTGATGTGCCGGATCGTTAAAAAAGTAGATCCGCGGATCCGGATCATTAGTGTCAAGATCCGCGGATACGGATCTCAAATTTTTTTTTACCCAATTCAACTATCGAAGTGTAAAATTTGTTACGGGAGGTATTTCCGTCAGAATAATGGCAGTTTCTTCAAAAAATGTCAACTGCGGCAAAAATATAATGATTTACTCTTTAAAGAAATCTCCATTAAAATTGAGGGAGAGTTGGAAGGAATGGGTCAGCGCTGCATTACTGCTTAGATGGAATGTGACAAATTATTTTTAGCTTACTCGGTAGATGCAGGATACAGGAGCAAGAGTGTGAAGCTGCTACTGGACAGGCTAGAAATAGTTTTTTGTTTAAATAGTTAGTTCAGCATAAACGCAGCGCTGACCCATTCCTCCGAATTTACTCCGACCGACGAAATACAGAGCCGAGAACACCTTTACAAACAGTAAATAGAGAATTTAGTCTCACTTTTTTTTTGAAGGATGCCGAGAAAAACAAAAATGAAGAATAACAGAAACCCCGAAATCAATAACAAAAACTAATATTAAATTAAAAATTTAAAAAACAAAACATGTCCCAGAGAGCCGACATCATATTAAGATAAATTTTCGCGGGTCAGATTACAAATTTGTTAACAAATATGAACTGACAGCAGGTAAAAACTTTAAATCATTGAGCTTTTTCTCCTTATCTTCCAACTATGAAATCGCTACCAATCTTTACACTTTTAAATCTTATTTCCCCTTCCTTTTTGCAACGGGGGGGGGGGGGGGGGAGAAATTGGCTTCTGAAATGATACCTTATAATTTAAGTAGGGAATGAAACCTAATTTAAACAGAGAATTTAAGAGTTTTTTATTAAAATATTTAAAATTTTTTAGAATAGAAATGATCCGTTTAAGATCCGTCAAATAAGTGACGGATACGGATCTTTATTTTCCCTCGGATATCCACGGATATCCGGAACATCACTAGTTATAACATAACATGAGGTGTTCAGAGCCCCCTAGCAAGTGAAGTATTGGATGAAACATTGCTAAATTTCATGGGCGTATACAGTAGACCATAGGATTTTGATTTCTGAAAGAAAAAAAAAAGTCACTAGGGGAAATTTTGCTGTTGAAAAGGTGTATTAATGTGAATATTGGAGGATTAAATGCTAACTGACAAAATATTCATCACTTTTATTCACAAAATATTATTTTTACTAACAATTGAGGTCAACATGACGAACATTGATGTACTTTCCAGGTACTGCCCCATACAATGGCACAATATTTTCCACACATCCGGGGGAGGGGATAATTTCTTCCACCTGTTGTAGAAATCAAAATCCCATGGTACGCCCATGAATGAAATTTGGCAATGTTTCGCTCAATACTTCACTCGCTAGAGGGCTCTGAACACCTTACGTTATTTTATAACCACCCTGTATATTAAAGGGTGGTATGAAGTATGCATCTCAGATGATGTTCAGAGGTGAAACCTGTCTGCAGTCGAGGAAATGGCACAAAAGGAAAGTCATGCTATCCATGGATGTGTCCACATCGACATGGGATCTGACAGGACATTGCGATCAACAGTGGCTTTGATAATGAAATAGTCCAAGCTAATCCAAGGATTAAGACCCGTAAAAATCAGTGACAAACTCAACCTTAGTAAAGGAACTGATTCACACTATCATCCACAAACAACACGCCCACAGGCAAGGGCTCCCATATGCAAAATTGCAAGGGAGAGGGGGGGGTGGGGCTCAGACATTTTCTCCATGGTTTAGCAGGATATTTCCCCCATGGAAACTGATTTCAGTGCAGATTAGAGTTATTAAAATTTGACGTTTTTAATAACTTATTCATTAACAGCTGAAAAAGAAATGTTTTTACATTTTTGCAAAGAAAAAAGTACTAAAAGCAAGGAAGTTCTAAATTCTAAGGCCCCCCTCCCATACGTCTCCCAAAAACCCCACACGACCCAAAACAAATTCCGTCGGAGAGTTTTGGAGCACTCCCTGTATAGTCCAGACTTATCACCCAGTGGCCTCCACATCTTTGGGCCACTTAAGAGAGCAACGGGGGAAACTTTTTCATTTGGACGACGAAGTGAAGGAAGCCGTGCAGGACTTCCTCAGAAATCAGCCCCGATCTTTCTACAGCAAAGCCATCGACCTGTTGCCGCAAGGACCTGTGTTTCAATGCCCATGGCGCTTTCTCTTTTGATCTTCATTAAAAGTATTATTTTTATTCAACATGTTCACTTTTCATTTGGGCAACCCTTATATAAATGAAAAGTTACTTACTGCCTGAATATGGCTGACTACTCTTGTTGGAACGCTCATCCTTTGAGTTGATATGGCTGCCATTCCTTTGAAGATTTTCTAAAGTTTTTGCTGCATTTGGTGGGTTGCTTCTAAGCCTGTCATCAGGAACCCAAGGTTCTTGCCCCATGGAACCCTTTTGTGGTTCTTCATGTAAGGCTAATGAATAGAAGATAGAGTTAAATAAATTGTGAATTTTGGAAACCATGTATTTCATACACACTAAAGGAAGAAAATGATTCGTGTTTTAAACCCTAAGTTTAGCGTGAACATTTGTGCAGTCCATAGGCTTATCTAGATTCTAGTTTCGGACGAGGAGTTAATGAAATATGAGCACACAAATTAGTGGATTCATAATATTCAACACCAAATATAGGTTTTTGGGGATCCACTCTTGAAATTTCTAGAAACTGAAGTCTGAAAGATACAGTTTTAGGCATCTTTGGTCACATTCGGGGAGGGGCGAGGCATGTAAGAGGCACAGTCAGGGCCGCGGAGAGCTAATGCAGCCCCTAGTCAGTTTTGTTCAAAGCCCCCCCCCAAAAAAAAGAAAGAAAAAAAGAAAAATAATGAAGAAAAAAAGAAAATTACAACTGCTTACTGGAAAACAATTAACCCTATTTAAATGTTGCAACAGTAAGCACCAAAACAGCAAATTTTACTCGCAATAATAATTTAAGTCAGAAATATTACTTGCTTCCACTTGCTGTCTTTATTCAAAAAGAAAAGAATGCGACACAGAAATTGGTACATCAAAATCAATTTTTCATACATTGAAACTATGCATATTCACAGTATCGAACTTATTTCAAAGCAACCTTCCTTGTTTTTTGATTTGTGAAATGATTTGTAAACTCATCGAAGTTCAAGTTTTTCGAACTAAATTTAATTCTTTACGTTTTTGCTTGTTCAGGGTGTTTTTTTTTCTTTTTTGCTTGTTTATTTTTTCCTCTTTTTTCTTTTTTTTTTTTTGCGTCCATGCTTCCGGGTCTTCCAAGGCCTGGGCCCCTAGTTTCCAACTGGCCTCTCATTGGGCCTGGGCACAGTAATAAACAGTACAAGCTAGTCATTTTAACAGCACCAGCTATGCTGCAAAGACATGCACAGTTTTTCGTGGATCCCAAAAAATTTTGCTTCTGTTATGTACCACAAGGGTATAGATTTTTTACAGTTTGATTCATTCTATTAGATTTTGCATGATTCTCAGATGAAGGTTTGGTGGAGCTTTTGGAAAATTCGACTCCCCCTCAAGTAAGAAAAATAGTGAAAAGCACCACTTCATATCGTGATTTTAATTTAGCATAATTATTGAGTGCACAACTTTAAGTTACAACACTCTAGAAAGCAACCGCCAAGCATCAGATCAAAGGTTCACTGTACCCATTTAAGGGGAGCTAAACATAAAACCCTAAATCCTTAAAAAAGTTATTTTTCAATTTTATATATGCAAAGTATTTAAACCAAGAGCTTTCAAGTGACACCGAATTCATGTTTCTATGTAGATTAAAAGCAACTCAACTTATATATTAATGGAGCTAGATGCATTAAAATGTACATACAATTTTACTGTCAAATGAAATTCTCTGAATGTCAATTTCAAAAGCTCATGTTCTTTTTCTAGAAAACTACTTCTCTAATCACTTTGGAGTTTTCACCACATTTTATTTAAATGTTCATGATTATACTGAAATGAAAGTTTTGCTTCAGGACTCGCACTTTTTTTCTGAACACCTTTTTTATGGTCAATAACAGTTTTTTTTTCTTCCCTTTTTAAAATAACTATTGACTAAAATTTTATAAATTATAACATAAACAGAATTGCTTTAAAATTTCACTTCAGTCAACTCTTGGATACCTTTTGAAAACACTCTGAAAATTTTAAGTTTTAACTTTTTGAGAGAAAAATACATTAAAATTGGCAATTTAACACTACGCACATAAATAGCACCCTTAATGAAAATAAATGTGTTTTTTTTAATGAAGATTTATTATTAGTTGAATGTATACAATAATAATGTATTGATAGATCCAAGTTTTGTCATTTTCTTTGGATGGTTTTATTGTGAAAAAAAAAAATTACAGGCAAAAGTTTTCTTTTCTGTTTCATTGGCGTCACAGATATAACATATTTTTTTGGGTCAAAATTAATTGGCCATTTTTTTTTTTTTTTAAATCATTCAAGTTCATAACAAAATTTTAATTCCTATTTCACATTAAAAAAGGGCTGTTTTTGATGAATTATCACATAAAAATAAAGTTAGTGTGATTATTTTTTTGAGTAGACATTCAAGGAAAAGGTCATGTGACAGGTCGGTACAGGAAATAGTCCCCTGCGACGTCTAAGGTTAAAAGTCAGAACAATAAGTGATCTCAATGCTCAAAAATGAAATACTTACATCCAGTTGAAACTTTACGTGCTTGTATAACAGGGTTTTCATACTGAGTTCGTTTATTTACATGGCTACAAAAAAAAAAGTATTGTTTTCATTTCTCATTATTTGAAAGCATTCATACTCGTCAAACTGGCAAACATAAAAAAGATAAAACTTACTCAATATAATAAGTTCCATAATGAGGATCATCAATTTTCTCCCAACCATAAGGAAGCTCTGGAATAGAAACAGAAGCATTAGCACACCTTGCACTTTTAAATGCAAATCCAAAATGTGATTCTACAATGGAAAGCATAAAGTACTAAAGCCTGTAAGGTAAAAAATCAGTTAGTGGCCACTTCAAGGTTTAAGGCGCACTAGTAGTGGTCACAGTGAAGTGGATTTTTAAACTGTAGGTCTACAAAATTAATTGCCCCTCTTGAAACTCAATGAGCGTTTCACAGCCCACCGCTTTCTAAATCTTTCCAATGTCTAAAAATGCCAGAATTTCAGTTGGTTCATTTTTTTATCCATTTTTTTTCTCCAAACCTCAAATTTGATCCAGTATTGGCCACTCCAAAATCTGAGAATTTCAGTAGCGGCCATCTGACATTCTCCCATCCGAAGAATTTACATTACTTACTTTAAATTCACATAACTCATGAATAAAATGGCTTCAATATGGTAGTTACATTGAGTGGCAACAAAAAATCACATTATTTTTGTTCATTTCTTTCTTCAAAGTACAAAAGTAAACTTGAAGTGGCCACTACTGAAGCACTGGCCACTACTGGTGTTTTAAATTAGTTGTCTTTTACAAAATAGTTAATATCCTTAATTATAAACAACAAAAGGTCACCGCAAGAAACGAAACACAAATTATTTCTGTTTTGACATACTTTTCTATTTATGCCAATTGCATACAAAATAAACGACAAATCTTACTCAAAAGTCAAATAATCCACTGATTATGCAAAATGAAAAACAGTCCTCTGGTGAATAAAATCAGTAAGGCTTAGGAGAAGATGAAAACCAAGCTTAAGAAAACAGAATTCTACTGCCTGGCACAGATACTGTGAAGGAAAATGGCGATCGCACAATATTTTTCAAAACTACCTATTCAATACTAAATTTTGAAACATATTTTCTCCCGTACAACTTTGTATATCAACTTCAACTACTTTTATAGATATTCCCGAAGTTGCTTGTCCAATGATCATAACTTTTGCTCATCCAAACTTACAGTCGGCCCCAATAGGCTTCAATAATCGGTGCTCTACTATACACATTAGAAACCCCTTATTTTTTTAGACTTACTAATAGTAATATGCTGTAAAAGTTTTAGCTTCTTACTCAAATTTTAATAGGGTGCTCAATAACCCTTCCAATTAACATTAGCCGTAGCATAGAAAATGCCACGAATTTAGATATATTTAATTTCCCTAGCTGTTTTTTTTCTTATTTTTAGTAAATAATTATTTTATTGCAATGCATGTGCATATTACTAGAGTATATTATGATACGTAGCATTGTTTTTTTCAGTTTGATGTATATTCTAACCCCCCTCCCCATACTGAAGAAGTTTGGGGGAGGGGGCTGAGCACCCTCTTTCAGTTGGAATAAGAAGCTGAAATTCTTCCAGTATATGGCTATCCACAGGTCTAAGAATACTGAGGGGTGTCCTGTTATCTAGGAGAAACTTTTTTTACATGTATTTTTGAACCACTCTAATATACATGCATACAAACAACTACAAAACTTACATATATTTAATATATTTGCAGACTCCTGAAAAATATTCAATAGATCATGCACCTGATATTCATAGAACTTGTAGGTAAATGAAAAGAAATTAAAAAGAAGAAGAAATATTGAAACATTCAGTAGTCCGTCTCTTTTGTGTTACCTCACATGTTTTTAAATCTACTTACCATTTTCATCACATTCTGAAACAGGCTTCTTATTCTTTGGTCTAGGATCCAGCCATTGAGAAGTCCCAGTATTATGGCTAAAGAGAGAAAGAATCGATTATCATCATATCATGCCAACAACTTCATTTCACCGCTGTTCCATGAATTAAAAGGGATCAATTTTGTACTTTTGACTTATTTTTTTTTTCTCACTCATACACCTAGGACAAATCTTGCTTTTTGCAAAAGTTCTATTAAAAAAGATTTATCACGCAAATATAGCCTGTCTAAACATGGAAGTTGAAGACAAAATTTTATCGAAACTAGTTTTGAATAGTTTCTAGAATCTTTGAAAATTCCTTGTAAAATTTTCATACATACTATTGGGTCGCCTGGCTTTGAACAGTCCACCTCAAAAATAAAAGTTATGGCAAGTGACGCGTGTTCAATGCTCAGGCTTGAAAAAAAAAAAAAAAAAAAACAGTGAAATTTTGCGGCAGATTGCGGAAAAAAAACCAAAAAGTAAATCTTTAAATCCCCTGATTACAGAAAAGCCTTTAAAACGAAAGCAAAAAAAGGGCAACTGATCTTTCGCATCAATGAATTCCATCACGCTACGAGTTTCAATACAAGCATTGTTGCGGAAAATCGAGATGAAGCACTGAATTTGAATGGAGGAAAGCCTTCGAAAAATAGGGATTTTATGCCGAAATCTAAGCATCATAATGAATAGTTTTTAGAGGAAATCTTCGCTAATAATCATCGGGGGATTATGTTAAATAGTCAAACATGAAGACGGGAAGATGACGAATCCATCGATACCTGGTTTGATGGTCAGTTAACTGTGGTTCGTGAGAAGTAACTCAGACATTAGATACATACATTAATACACAGATACATACGCTCAGTTTTTAATTATCGTAATATATAAAAATCAATGTCCTGAGATAACATATATATATATAT
Source organism: Uloborus diversus (assembly GCF_026930045.1). Lineage (NCBI taxonomy): Eukaryota > Metazoa > Arthropoda > Arachnida > Araneae > Uloboridae > Uloborus > Uloborus diversus. Next base: position 193,243,175 of record NC_072734.1, read on the forward strand.
ATATATCAACGCAAAGCCAATACGGCTGAAGCTTCAGACTTGAAATTTGGCAGGCATGTCCACATGATTACGAAAGTATCCACTAAGAAAGGATTTTTCGAGATATCAATTAGTTCGGGAGAAATTAATTAAAACCCCTTAATTTCTGTGAAATTAAAACCTGTCATTGAAATTTAAATTCCTTATTTTCGGGGGCTTTCCTCCATTCAAATCATTATTCAGTACTTCATCTCAACTTTTGGTCGATAGCGAATTAAAATTTGATATTGTTTTTGTTTCTCACGTGGTTCTTTGAGGCTTTTCTCAAGTCGAATAATAATGGTTCTGTCTTTTGCTTTCTTTTTTTCAAAACTAGAAACGAAGTTTTTAAGAACATCATCACAGCCGGACTATCCTTTTGAATTTTAGAAGACTGCAGTTTCCTGTTAAAGTTTGCTTTGCAATAACCGTTAATAAGTCACAAGGACAGACATTAAAAGTAGCAGGGATCGATTTAAGAGAAGACTTTTTTTCACACGACCAATGTTATGTAGCTTGCTCCAAAGTCAGTTCATCAAACAGCTTAATAATTTTAGCACGAGAAAGAAAAAGCTAAAAATGTTGCATACAAAGGAGTTCTATGCATAAACATAGGTATAACAATAAAATGTGGATGGCCTGTGTTTGCAAAGATAATCAATACTTTAAAAGGATCGTTAATAACAGTTAGAGATCGGTTAAGGACAAGGGCAAATATATGCGGAGTCCAGGGGCCCCGGGATCCTCCCCAAATTAAAAAAAATTATAGGTAATAAGTAATTATTGTAGGGGATTTTCGAAACTAGGTGCACCAAGCATTGTTAACCCCTGTTAATTCCATTACCCGAGCAATGCCAAGTACTGGAATGCTAGTATAGGATAAAAATTGACGGAAGATTGAAAAGAAGTCCAGGAGTTGATCTCCCGTGAGCACAATACATAGCAATCAGCGTAAAAACTCACTCTATAAAGTATGGCTCCCCATCATCAGTATAAGCCTTCTCCCAGTTCTCAGGCAAGGGGCCCAGGTTTTCTTCATCCTCAGATGTCCCATTTTTATGAGGCTTCGTTTCATCCGGAATTTTATGTTGGGTTGATCTGAACGAGATGAAAGAGACGACTTTTACACAAGTGCTAACTTACATGATATAATTTTCATAAATACAGTGTGAAATATAAATTGCAGCATTCATTAATTATTATACAATGCTTTAGTTAAAAAAAAGCATAAACTATACATTGTTACAAATTCGGTAAATAGTCATTTTTAGGATAATTTGTTGTACTCTGGCTAAATTTGGCGTGTATATTCCATTATCTTTCGTCTAAAATTGTCTTAGTACCGTAACCTGTAAATAGTTTCTTGTAATGAATTTACAACCCCCTTACATTCGATTGAAGTATACAGTCCCCTATTTTTCATTGATGAGATTCGTTAATGAATAAAAAGAAAATATGAGAAATTGGTAGAAAGTTGTAGAATTTTGTTGAACTTTCCAAAACAGTATAAAACGCCGTGCATCTTCTGAATGAGAGAGTCAGTTAGTTTGCTTTCTTACAGTGGAGTCTCATTTTCAGCTTTCCGCTGAAAATGTGTATTAGCCTTTGCACTGTGTTTTTGCGTATTTTGACGTAAATACGTGTGTGACCGTTGAGTGTACAGTGTTAATTGATATTTGCCTAATTGCTATGGTTAATTTAGCAGTTGCCAATGATATTTCTTGTACATAATTGTAAATAAATCTCCAGTGTTTTCTCAAAAACTTTGTCGTAATTTAAAGAAAGTTTGAAGTTGCAACTGAACTCTTAACAATATGTTTTATTTCATTAAACTTGACTTAGTTCTAATATAAAATATATGCAACAAAATGAAATGAATCAACAAAACTGAAAGTAAAAATTTTTAGTAATAACCTGTGTTACTATTTATTTGGTCAACAAACAAACAGCCAACTCACTCGAATTGAACTGCCCACTGCAAAAAGTTTAACGAATAACAAGTTATTCTTACGCTTCCCGAAATCAAAATTTCAAAAATCGATAATAAATAACACTAACACAGGTGCTGCGCTAAGCATTTCGAATTGTAAACCAGTAAATTAGCCAAACACTAACTTTAATTTATTTAAATGTATTTTTTTCAGTAGAAATATTTAATCAGGGAACAAAGTTTAATTTTTTATAACATAAAATGCAAACACTAACTTATACTTTAAAGATGCAGCATACATTGAGATAAATTAGACACATACTTATTGTTTTTTTTTCTTCTTTTTTTTTGCCCTTTGGAAATTTTTTGACGATCAGAAAGATTTCTTTCTACGGAAATTTCGGAAAAATTTCTGATTGCCAATAAATTCGTCAAATCAAATTTTTTTTGGCCGAATTTATGATGTTATCTCATTTGGCACGGTGGCGAATGCTTAGCGTGGTTACTGCTAAAAAACCTGGACTTTGATGAAACGTTCATTGATAACATTTTTAACGAAAGCTACATTATATTAATACGAACTTGCCAACCTTCGAAGAAAAAAAAAAAAAACAGGAGATTCCACAAGAGGTGTATACTGCCGTGCTAAGCACAGATGTGGTATCTGCACATTTTATCAAAATTGAGTTATTATCACCAGGTGGTCGTTAGTATTTTAATTTACCTAAATCTCAAGTTTTTTGGCGATTTGTGAACGCGAAATATTAAAAAAAGCTCTAAGAAAAAAGTCGTAACTGCAAATTTGCTTCGTTTGCTAAGGCAATTTGAACGTAAGTGACAAATACTAAGCCTTTAAAGTGGTATCTGCGCAGTTACCACTTTTTTCCTTAGTATTTTTTGTAGATACGACTTTTATACCTTAGTAAAGCAGCATATTTAATAATGTAGCAGTTTATTGTAACACAGAATATTAAAATTAGTTTACCGTTGAATACAGGTTGATAATAAAAACTAATACAACTTTGCATAATTGTTAAAGTAAATATTCAGCTTTTTCTATTTAAATGTTTATTTAAAATGTGAATTCTAAAAATGAAATACATGTAAAATATTCATATCAAATTCTTTCATGCAAAAAATCGCATTTCATTCTACGGCCAGTAATATTTTTATTTAAGTATCGTCTGCTGCCAAAATTATCTTCATGCTCGGTAAAAATGAATCTAGAAAATAAAACATTATTAAAAACACATTCTTTGGACATAAAAAAACAGAAAATTGTTATGGATTACAGTGTCCAGAGTTTTGAAAATGGTATCTTTCAGAAGGCAAATTCTGTTAGATTTGTATTAACAAAATAAAGCGAAACAGCTAAGTCCAAAGAAAGCGGATGTTTTCAGCATTATTTAATGATGCATTGAGCACGTTTGACTAAGCTATTTTTGACGTATCTGTGCAGATACCCCTAAAAATGCCTAGTCATTGTCACTTACGGTGAAAATAGCTTAGTATATGAAAAGGTTTTGAAAAGAAAATTTGTCATAACTACATTTATTAATTTTAAATTAAGATTTTTACAAAAATACTCTCTTACAGTTTTTAGATAAGTTATTTACGAAACAACTACCGCAAGTTGAGCATTTAATTAAGTCATAAATCAAAGAAACGAGTTGTAAAACTTTAACCGTCAATTTCTCATTTTGAGCTCTACTGCAGATACCACATCTGTGCTTAGCACGGCAGTATAGGTGATTCACCAACGATATACCTTCACAACAGAAGTATTAAATTATATCTTTTAAATAACACGAATACTAAATTTAAAGTGAAACGGGGATTTCTTACAGATGTAAACTAATTGGTAGCAGCAAGAGAAATATGCTGCAAAAGAAAAACCAAATAATAAGGAGAATTAGCTTAAAGTTTTGAACATTCCCAGTCTCCACCAAAAAGTAGCTACAAAAAATTATTGACTAAAATCCGAAAAAAAAAAATCAATGTATAATGAAAATAAAATATAAAATAAGTAAGTGTAGGGCAGCACATGTTAAAACAACTTCAAACTTTCAAAATAATTGAAATATTTTCAAGATGCAAAAGGATTGAAATCTGCTGCAATTTTCAGCAGAGCACGTGTTTCGTTGAACATGCAATGGTGGAAAGCTTCCAAAAAATAAATCTTTACTAAATGAGTTATTAATTGGATAAATTCTTATTCCGTGACATTGGTAGATGAATAGAAAGGGGCGCCATCTACTGAGAAGAAGGTGAAACTTTTTGATGATTGACTGAAAAAACTGCAAAAATTGGAGAAAATCGTTAAAAAAATCGGAAATCGGGAGATGGAATCATCCCAGTCTGGAATAGTCAATAACCGAGCTGGAGGCGGATGTCTTCTCATTGAAGCTGAGAGTGCAAACAAACTGGTAGCTAAAATAAACTTAGTGCGCCATCCAGTTTTCAAATTTAAATTAATTTTAGCTTTCAATATTGTAGGCACTCTCAGCTTCACAGTATTGACAGCTGCCCAGCTCGGTTATTCACTATTCCAGACCGATGAGTTCTAATAAGGACAAAACTGCAATGTCTGAATTTCATAACCCGGCTGTCAGTATATTGCATGTAGTTCTGCATTAGCCCTGGCTTAAGGGCGGTAATTTAATACTTAGAGCACCCAAGCTTTGCCTTCAATTGATAAATTTAACTAGTACACCATTTGAGCAGACTCTCCTTGGTGTGCTAAATGTCTTTTAGCCACCAGTTTGTTGAGATGATATCTGCCCCCGGCTTGGTTATTGGCCATTCCAGATTGATGAGTCTATAAGGAGGACTAAACCAGGGTTGCCACTCAACTTTGGGAAAAAAATTCCCAGTATTTTCTCAGTATACAATATAACAAAAAAGCGTACACTGATATTTAAAAAAGAACATTAATATTCTAATAGTTTCATCACAGGGGGACACAAAAATATCAAATAAAAATATAAAATAATGGGAATTAAAGAACAATTTCTTAACTGAAATAATAACATGATGGTTGTATATATATTTAACTTTTTATACAAGGGGGGGGGGGGAGGCCTTTTTGTCACCATTCATTACTTGGATCTAAAAAGATAAAAGTTAAGCGGAACAATGAATATAGATGACAAATTTCATGCTCTCTGAATTAAATTAGCATGAAATTCAGGATGCATGTCAAATTAAACAATAATTTTTGCTTTTATGATAGACATTTTAATATTTACTAAAACAAAAAGAAGAAAAAAAAACCTTTAAGTGAAAGAACTTTCAATTTTTTTTATGAACTTTATTAATACAGTAACCTCTCACTTATACGCAACTAAAGGGGACAACCAAATTTTCGAGCACAAGTGAGATTTGCGCATAAGTGAAAAACCCAAAATAAGCTTAAATGTAATAGGTTAACATCAGTTATAGTAATACTAATACTACACTACTAACAAATGAATACGCACATCATTTCCGTTTATGCATTGTAATTTAATAAAAATGTAAAATTTGAGGTTGTAAGTTTCGTCATTTTTCAAACACTGTACAGTACATAATTGAATTCCCCAAAACCTAAAAAATGTCCTGTGATCAGAGCTGTAGTCTACGAGGATGCAAAAGATCTCCTACAGGCTATGTCGATGCTTACCGCTCGACCACAACTTTTAGTGACGTCAACATTTTGGTATGTAACCTGTTCTCCCTTCTCAGTGTCAATCACAAGACCAATTCCACCCCCAATTGCACACTTGTGCGAAAAAGAACACATTCTTGGTAGAATCTGAACCATGGAATAAAGGCGTGTGAATGCATTCCAAAAGACAGAACAAGAAGGGTACAAATCTTCCGATAAGCAAAGTGTGAATAGGGGTTTGCACTAAAACTTGAAAAATTTTATCGTCGATAAGTGAAAGGTGCATTTTAGGGTTTCACATATAAATGAACAAGAGTGAACATTGTTTTCCTATATCGCTGGTCGGGTCCGGGGGAAAAGCCCGTATAACAGAGGTCGTGTATAAGCGAGAGGTCACTGTATTAATATAAAAAAAATTCTCATTTATTTATTTCAGTAGTTTATATATTTGAGCATTGATTTTGCAATTTCAATATAAAAATTCCTTGCATTTAACAGGTTTTTGAGAAAAATTTCAGAATTTCCTGGATTTTCCCTGTTTTTACTTCTTTTCACAAAAAAGGAAGTATTGTATTCCCGAAAAAATTTTCACTCAAAAATCGACCTTAATTTCCATTTTGCTCACCCCCGAAGTTGAAATTTGGTACATAGACTCCTAGTGGGGTCTTGGTTGTGCACCTCCCCTTTTGGTTGCATTCGTGTGTTTCTAAAAAGGTCTTTTGCACCTTTTTAGGGGGAAATCATTGTTAATCTCGAAGCAAACTCAAGTGGTGTTATAATTTTGCGGACACATGGCGATTATCGCCAGTCTTCTAGTCGCCAAGTTTTGTCGCCAACTTGGCATTTTTTTTTTTTAAATCTGGTTTCAATTTGGCCACTGCTGGTGATATTTAGAGAGTAAACTATTGAATCACATTAAAATAGCAGTAATGGAGAAATAACACTAAATTGGTGTAAAAGGAAGTCATGTGATGCACACATCAGCTCATTTAAAAATAATTTTTAAATTGTCTGTGTTTTTCTTGTTTCTTCAGGTTTCCCTGTGGCGTGGCAACCCTGTAAACTGCAGTCTCTGGACGACACAACCAGGTTACCGGTACAGTAAAACCTGTAAAGTTGACCACCCTTGAAAGTTGACCACCTGCCTATGTTGACCACTTTTGTTGGGAACGGAATTAGCCCTATCTTATATAATGAAGGAAAACCTCTGTAACTTGACCACCTCTCTATCTTGACCACTAACGCACACCAAAATTAGTTTGGAGTATTGTAAAAAAACCTTTGTAAGTTGACCACTTGGTTTATTTTTTTAAATTTAACTAAGCAAATTATTTCATTTATATATTTTTTTATAGCTTTCCAAGAATTATTTTAATGCTTTGATACCAGACCAGCATTTTACCGACTAAATAAAACAGCAGCACAGCAGTTACTTATTTCTGGATAGGACATTTTCATTTTCAGCTGCCTTTATGAACTAGGAGAGTTCAGCTTGTTGCTCTTTGTGTTATAAGTTTTACATAAAATGGCTTCAAAAAGAAAGTTAGCTGAACTTGAGATTGATAAAAAGTATGAAATATTAAAATTAATTGAAAAGGGAGAAAGTCAGAGAAAATTAGCAGACACATATGGAATTTCTAAAACTAGTGTCTAATATAGTAAAAAACAAGGGAGAAAAAACAAAAATATTTGAATAACATTTTTAATTATTGTTTCAAAGTAATATTAAACAATAAAAGTGAGTTAAACAGAAAGAGTAAGGGTCAATTAGTCAAAAAGTGAAAACATGGTGCAAGAAATGACAAAAAAAAAAAAAAAAAAAAAATCATTACCACCCTTTATAAGTTGACCACCTGTGTAAGTTGACCACCACAGTACTGCACCGCAAGTGGTCAACTTACACAGGTTTCACTGTACCTTGCATGAGCAACATCAGCTGTAAGCTAAATGGATACGTCATTCTAAGATGGTAAAAAAAAAATCTTACTGTGTGCTGCCTTTCGATGGATGATCGAATCCCGAAGACTCATTCTGTTCCGTCTTGGCAGTCATAGCTTCGACACTGGACCTGTTTCTTCGTCTCTTGCCCTCGGATGAAGGATGAATGCCAGGGATGATGTTACTGTTGTTGTTGCTGTAATTACTGGGACGGGAGTTCGACAGCGGACATTCTTCTGGGGGTTTCGGAGTTCCGTAATGGTTTCCTGTTAAAGACAGGGCATTGAATTTTTTCGCCTGTACACCATACATTTATTGGAAAGCAGATCGATGCACAGTAGCCGATACTGAAAATTTTAAGCAATTCCAGAGTTTTACATTTTTATATCCTACTAAAATGTAACATTAAGGTTTTTGCTACAGTCACATTTTTCCCAAAATGCAAAAATGCTATCTCGGTTACAAAAGCAGGAGTAGAAGTGATCGACTTGTCACATATAGGACATTTTCCACAAAAAATATAGGACAAATATAGGACACATTATATGAATAGTTTCGCTATGAAAAAAGAAATAATACATACATATTATTTATTTATTCTTATCAAGGATTTTATTTTAAAAAAAAACCTTCAAACAAAATTATAACTTACACCTGAAATGACTTTCCTGTAGTTTAAAGAATAATTTTTGAAAAAAGTGTACTTTGTAGAAAAAAAAAAAAAAAAAAGAACGAAGGGAAATTTATTGATAATTAACACAGCAACTCACAATTTTTGCAGGGATAGAAGTGTCACAAACATAGCTTATATAAATAAATAAAAACCGTCTTTGTGTTGAGAACTAACAGGAAATAACCAATGCTTTGTAGCACAAATATAGATATTTTGTGCTATAAAATTTTACAAAAAGAAAAGATTGCAAAAAGACTATTAGAACATTCCGATCAGAAAATGAACTAAAAACAAATATACCTGCGAAAACAAAAACCGAAAAATCACGCTGGAAAACAAAGCAAACTGCTGTTGCCAAACGCAAAATTCTAAAACCAACTTCAGAATTCGTTCTCGAAACTCCACCCACTACAGTGACGTCATATTGCTGTAGCCAATGAGAGAAGATGCCTGTTGCAGGATTTAGTGAGTTGCGTTTTTTTAATTTGAAATTCGTTTGCACACGTACTTTCGACGAAAAATCCGAAGTCAGATAGTTTATTTACTGTTGTTTTAAAGAAATAAATTGGATAAAAAACAGGAATATAGGAAATATAGGACATTTTCCAAAAATATAGGAAATATAGGACGATTTTCATACTTTTTTTGAAAATATAGGAAATATAGGATATATAGGACCACTTCGACCCCTGCAAAAGTCAAGCAAGGCATTTTCACTTTTTTACTCAAAAAAAAAAAAAAAGTAAAATAATGTAAAAAACCATGTACAAGAAAAGAAGTAAGCATGGTGACTTCAACTTCATCTTATTACAAATCTTTCCAAGATGATTAAATTACTATTAAGTTCAACATTGCTAAATGTGTTTATAGAAAAATATAAAGGGTATTATATTTTTCTTATAAACACATTAGTAGGATGGGGCGGGGGGAGGGACTTACATCATTTGAAAAATCAAACTTGTGTCCCCTCAAGAACAAAAATTTTAAATTTTACTGTCAAAAGTTTAAAAAAAAAAGCTATTGTGTATTTATTTCTTTAAAGATATCACGACTGAATTTTGAATGCAATTATCAAGTGGAGAAGAAACACATTGAGGCATGAAAAAAAAAGATATGCAAATATTCATTAATCTTTCATTTTAGCATTTTGCTAAGGCATTTTCCCCCCCTTTCCAATTTTAGCTTTTTTGCTAAAATTCTTTTGAGTTCAGCTTAAACCCTGCATTAACATAATTGTTGAGTAAATTTGAACAGTATCATTACATTATATGAATTCATATTCAAATCAAAGTCAAATCTATTAATGAGAAGATGAATATTTAAAATAGCAAAATGTTCATTTAAAAATTGATCCTTGCTTCAAAAAAATTGTAAAGAATATGTTGAAATGTGTAAGTTTCGTGGAAAAATATAGAGTAAAAACAAATTTTCAAATCAAAAATTAAAATTAATTAATTTTTGAAAAAAAAAAAAAAAAAAATTATTCCAACAGAGTAAGCAGGCTAGCGGGAATTCCGCCTTTAAAAAAAATTTGCTTTTATAATCAAGTATTGTTTTCAACTTCAAAGGGGAACACATTGAAAAGGAGGCATCAAAGGGTTTTTTTTTTTGGGGGGGGGGGGGGGCTCAAGGGACAGGGTTTGCCAATAGATATCAGTTGATATATATCATGATATATATCCGATATTTATTGCGAAAATCATGCTATTTTGAAACAGTGAAACTTCGATAAGTCGAAGTCATAGGGAAAGCGAAAAGAATGAGGTATCGAAAGTTAGGCTCATCAAAAACAAAACTATAGAATAAAATAAAATACTACCACTGAAACTCATTAAACTTACAATCAGACCAAAATTTGACATATTAATTTATCAAGGAGATTATAAATCTACTTGGTATAATGAACATGTAACATAATTACTATGGCCTATGAAAACCCGCATTCATCTGCTGGATCTTGAAATATAAGGTAATTTTACCACCCTAGCTGAAGTTCTTCCTTCTCTTCAACACCAGAAATGTTTTCACTATTTTCACTCATACACGATAAAATATCATCATCAGTTGCATACTCTATGACTTAAATTCCGTAATCAACTGCAACAAAATCCATAAAATCCGTGCTTGATTGAATGTTCCTTTTTTTTCTGGAAAACAGTTTCAATCATTTTGTAAATTTATGTCAGAGATTTATTAGATTCACTTCGTTCAGACGCCTTTTGATGCTTTTCTTCTTGTTCATACTTTATGGGGTAAATGATGACTTCAATTAAAGAAGCTACGTTTGTTTGCAAGGAAAACCTAACGAAAATCATGAAATAAAAAATAAAATTCGGCTTATCGATTATTTCGACTCAACAAAATTCGACTTATTGAAAATAAATAACATTAATTCAGTTAGACCGAAATCAAGTTTCACTTCGGCTAATGGAAGTTTTCGACTCCTTGAAGTTCGACTTACCGAAGTTTCACTGTATTTATTTCTTCAACTACGGTATTTCCAATATAAAAATTATATTAATTGTAGTAATATTGTTCATTTAATATTAAAAATAACTGAAAAGTTATGTACTATATTTTTTATGACGTACTAATACATCATTGATATAACAAAGTAATATAATATTTTGATAACTGAGCTGGTGGTGTATTTTAAGTATTTTAATATAATATTCTTTTCTTATTTTATATTCATAACATTATAAGTGATGTAACAATTTTAATTCATATTAAAAGTGCCCAATTAAACATTAAACACTAGTCAGAAGAAAAAAAAAGAATATGTCTTATGACTGTGCCGTGAGCACCGACTAATGCATATTTTTTATTTCTGAATCCCACAACTGTGTAAAGCAAAATGAGTAAAACAGCTCATGCTAAATGAACTCCACTAAAAATTGACAAAAATGTAAAATGAAATATTAGATATAAGTAATGAGAGAAACCTTAATTTTAAGTCTACATATTGTAATAACAATATAAGAAAACAAAGAGCGATTTGATAATGGATTCACTATTTTGAAGACTAGTTTGTGCTGATCGAAAATATCGGATACATATCAAAATATCGTATATTTCCAATATTTTCAAACCCTGGGCAGGGTGCAGCACAGCACCTCCTGAAAAGCCTGGGAGAAACACTATACAGTCATCCCTTGCCACTTTGAGCTTCAACTTTCGCAGCTTCACTACTTCACGGTTTTTTCAGTTTTTTTTTTCAAATTCAGTAACTATCCTTTTGCATGCGCTCGTGTAAACTTTTTCCTACAAAAGAATAACAATGCATGTCTTTTTAAGTAAGCTGAGTTCTTCTGTGGCGTGTATACAGTGTATACTTAATACCTTTAATGAGGATAAATGTAGGGAGGAAGAACAGGGGCTCATACGGTCACTAACTGGCAATTAATTCATCAGTTGAGCTATTTTCATAGATTAGTAGTTAGATTGTAAGAACTTCATGTGTGTGTGTGTGTGTAGTTTATTTCTCAATGATTAACGATGTGATATATATTTCGTCTAATTTTGTGCAATATATTAAGTAATACAAATGTAATGGTGGCAAAGGATGCTGTTTCATGTCTAGAGGGCTCTAACTATGTCAGAAACCTATTCAAGTTGTCGTAAAGTAAGTTTCGTGCGCTCTAATTAGGAAAATATTTGGTTTATAAATACAGAATCTTACTTCGCAGAAATTCAGTGATCGAGGTAAAGTCTGGAACGAATTAACCGCGATAAACGAGGGTTAACTGTATATACAAAGTCATTTTTCTTTCCGAAGCATCAAAAAGAAAATTACCTTCATAGATTCCACTTTCAAGAAGGTTGCCGGAACGTTCCAGTTGCATAAACTCATCAACGCTGAGAAAGGTGTAGTCTACCCCATCCACTTCCCCTTCTCTGGGGGCTCGAGTTGTACCTGGAAAGGAAGTAAGAATTTTCCGAATAATTAGCATTGGTAGAAATTTGGAAAAGTAAGTCACTGGTTCCACAAACTAGTAACTACAAAATTTCTGATCCTTACACACTTTTGGTGGTCCATTCCGGTTTTAAATAAAGGAAGAGAAAAAGAAAAAAAGACAGATCTTTTCAAAGCATTAATAAACATCATAAACAGTCAATATCAGTCATTCTTAACAGAGACCAAGGGTGCCCATATAGGGGGGCAAGGGAGGGCTCAAGCCCCCGCCCCCCCTTAGGTATTAGAAGTTCCTTGCTTTTAGTGCTTTTTTCTTTGCAAAAATGTAAAAACATTTCTGCTCCAGCCATTAAAGAATAATTTGTTAAAAATGTCAAACTTTAATGACACTAATCTGTACTGAAATCGGTTTTTATGGGGAAAATATCCTACTAAACCATGGGGAAAATATCTGAGCCCCCCTTAAAATTTTGCATATGGGCGCCCATGACAGAGACTAACGGGGAAGAACAAGAATCAGCATGGGCATCTTTCTGAAACCACATCAATACTGGTCACTGAATTTAGCTATCAAAATTTTATCTCTGTTGTTGCTTTTAGGAGTGGGAAAATACATGGTTCATACTCTATTTCGATTAAAAAATTCCATGACTTTTCCAAGACTTTTTCATGAGTTCAATAAAAATTTTCATGACCTTGTTATACGAAGAGACCAGCACTATTTAATATAAAACTTGCCAATTTTTTGGAAATGAGCATCAGCAAAACTTCTACATGAATGCCACTGCATCATTGAAGCACTTACTCACAACGGAAAAAATATCAGTGTACACTTCTTATTTGTTTTTACCATATAAATTTAAGTAAAGTAAAAATGCACTGAATCGAATATGATGATGCTTAAATGTCTAATATGTTTGTTTTAATAGGCAGAATGATAATGAATGGGACAAAGGTTGAATGAGTCATCACTAAGTTTCAATAAATTTGATACAAACGTTGTCTTTTAGTGTCAACAGTGCATTTAACCATCTTTATAACTTGACAGTATTTTGGTTCTGTAAAGTAAAGCCGCAGAGTTTAGTTTTTTATGTTTTAGAACCAGATATTTATACAAAAAAAAAAAAAAATTCAGTAGTGAATAAATCTTCTGATTCAAAAGTACTTGCTTTGTTTATTAATTTGCACATTTTCAAATGCATATAAATTAATAGGTCCAGAAATTCCAGAACATAATGTTTGATTCCTGACATTGAACGTAGCAGTGGGGCGCATGGATTAGTTTAGCAGGCCGTATGTATGGGCACTAATGTTTAGAGCATTAGAATTCCCCTTTTTCTGTCTTCTATTGCCTGGCTAAAGATCTTTACTCTCTAAAACTTTCAACAAAATACGATAAACTCTGATAAATTCAACAATCAAGTTTTTAAGAGTGATGGAAACGAACTTTGATGCAATTGAATTGTGTTTTTTGAGTGGGCGTGGCAAAACCAGGAACGTGCAAGTTCGCTTCTATACAGAATATAAAACATAAGAAATGTTGAAAATAATAGTAAATTCAAAATGAGTGATGCTCAAGCAGCAAAATCACCTCGCAAAAAAAGGCAAGTGGCTGCGACAGAAGTGGATGTAACGAGATTTCAAAATTCAGATTTGATTTTGGGGTTGTTCAATTATCCACTTTTAATAGCTTTTATGTGTTATATATTGTTAAATCACTCAAGATTTCTAATGCTCTTTTAGTTACTGTTACTTTCTCTTTGTCCAGGACATTTTTCCATGACTTGAAATAAACTTCCATGACCATCAGTGAAAATTTCAATTTTCCAGGTCTGAAATTTGCTTATTTTTTTTTCCCATGACTTTCCAGGATTTCCATGACCCGTACGAACCCTGAAAATAGTTGGCCAAAACCATATCTTTTAACGCTGCGGAAATATCTTAAAATGCAGATTCTTGGAAAGCAGACTTTCGACAACCTCAAAAAATGTTAGAGTAATTTTTGAAATAATAATAACGAGCTGATGTGTGCATCACATGACTTCCTTTTACACCAATTTAATGCTATTTCCCTATTATTGCAATTTTAATGGGATTCTCTCTCTAACTCTTTAAATATCACTAGCAATGGCCACATTGAAAGCAGATTTAAAAATAAAAAAAAATCGCCAAATTTTTCGCCAAGTTGGCGACAAAACTTGGCAACCAAAAGACTGGCGATATATCGCCAAGTGACCGCCAAATTATAACACCACTTGAGTTTGCATCGAAATTAACAATGATTTCCCCCCAAAAAGGTGCAAAAGACCCCCTTAGGAACATCCGAAAGCAACCAAAAGGGGAGGTGCACAACTAGACCCCACTACGAGTCTATGTACCAAATTTCAACTTTCTAGGACATACCATTTTTGAGTTATGCGAGATACATACGCACATACATAGAGACGTCACGAGAAAAGTCGTTGTAATTACCTCGGTGATGGTCAAAATGGATATTTCGCGTGTCTATACATTCTTAGGCAATTTTCCGCATGTGGTCGAATCGAAAAAAAACTCAACATTCATTTGGGGGTGAGCAAAATGGAAATTAAGGGCGATTTTTGAGTGAAAATTTTTTCGCGAATACAATACTTCCTTTTTTGTAAAAGGAAGTAAAAATAGTAATAATTGCTCTGGTCTCAAGGACCACCAAAATTTATATTCTGCTGGTCCACTAGATGTTTTCATGATCCGGGACCAGCTGGTCACTGTTTCCAGTGGCGTACCTAACATGGGTGACACCCAGGGCAGTACTTTGTGCTGTCACCCCCCCCCCCTTTTTCTACAGATGGAAAAGAAAAAAAAAAAATATGTAAACATTAAATTTTCAGAAAAATTTGTGTTGTAACGAAATTTTGTGGGCTATTGTACAAAAAAACAAATAAGGATGGCAGTCTGGGGGTTTCTCCCAGTCTTGAATAATATAGACGATTGCGTGAACGATGTTCGCAGAAAATTTTTGACTCTGCAGAAATTTTTTTCAGACTGCTAACATTAAGTAAATAAATAAATAAAGGGATTTTTTAAAAAAAATCCCAGTTTATTTCTGTTAAAGCCTTTCTCCAAAAGCCTTTTAAAACACATATGTGAAAAAAATAATAATTGTTTCGGCAGTTTTCTTCAGTTGGTGAAAAACAAGCACAAACTACATTTTACTGTAAAAAAATTAAATGATTTAAAGCTTTTTTTTTTTTTTTTTTGTCTCTTTCATATTTGAATATACATTTAACTCTGCATTCAAGGGTGAATTAGATAAAATAATTATTTGCAGAAAATTTTAGTTAGGATTAGAGTGTTTTCAGAAAGCTTTTCATTTTATCTAAGTCTGGTTTGTCCCACGCAAAATTTTCAAATCTGTAGTCTTAAAAATGCATTTTAGCTTCATATTTTAAAAAAAAATTGCAATTCCCCTTATGGTGTCACTCCTCAGATGGGTGACACTTGGGGCAGCCCCCCCCCCCCCATAGTGACGCCACTGCTGTTGCTTATGAGCTCTCCTCAATGCATTAAAATGTGAAGAATACATTGCAAATTTTTTTATTTTTGGCGTCAAACCGAATAATTCAAACTTTCATCTTACAACTTAAGACAACAGCAAATTTAGCATTATTTTGGTTCCAGAGAGATTAGAAAAGGTTCACACAGCATGATGAATATCCTACACTTATAAAATTACATGAAACATGAAATAACGTGCATCTAACTTTTCAAGAGACTGCAACATTTTGAGAGCACAATAATTTCTAATTTAAAATCAATACTACTTCACAAAGTCCATTTCTAAATCTTTTCTTGATAATCCTAGAAAGCATTTTCTAACTCAAATTGAATATTATAAAAAAAACTTATTTTATCAATTGTTAAAACACTCAATACCATAATGTCTTGTTATTCAGCTCCGGTATTCTCTCTTAATCTAACATTAAAAAAAATTCATCATAATTTTTTTGATTTTGTTTCATTAGAAAATAAGGACAGTAAGACCAAGACCTCTATTGAAAATGGCTAGGTACTGGAGAAAGACAATGAAGAATGTTGTTAAGTCAATAAGGTACTTGATAAGGATATATAAAATGTTTCTAAGAGGCAGAGATTTTAATTTTTTTGCGAATAAATAATGAACCACAATTAAATTAGAAGTTTCAATGTCCTGGAGTTGTTAGCTACCCAAATGAACCAATTTGAGTCAATTTTTAACTGATCTTGATTATTTTCTGTTTTAGCCTAATCATTAATTAATGTTAGCTCAGAATCTTAAAAGACGCAATTCTTTTACTTCCCGTGTTGATTAATCCAACATCTAGCAGATTATATATGAAGATTTGACATAAAACTTGAAACTTGTTTCTAATTTCGTGCAATGCCATTATAACACTTATTTCAAAACATAATTACACACATTTGTTTTAATATGAAACGTTGTCTCTGATTCTGAAATACATATTGGGTGATGAACATCTCTATCATGGTATTGACCTGCAAGTTGCAAGAAATTTTAAAATCTGGGCCTTCGGCCAAAAAGTTTGAAAGACCCAATTTGGTACACTTAATTGCCCACAACGAATTCTTTAAGATTATTTTTAATTCAAATAAAGTTGTAAGACCTCACTGTCGCACACCGTCACACAAAAGCTGCTTAATTTACCTCAGGAAGTGCATTCTTCCAGAGAAAAACATTTAACTTTTCAAAAGTTTAATGTTTGCAAGTCTGAATAAGAGAATAAGAATACAATGTTTAAGTTTGATTATGCTGTGGGAAAATTTTGGTGGGATGATAATTAAAACGGTGTTCAAAAACTTTCAAAACAAAATTGAAGAAAGAACCATCCTTTTTTCTAAACAAATTAGCAATCTAGCTAACTAAAGTCGATTAAAAATCCTATACTATGTCAGGGATGATCCCCCCCCCCCCCAAATAGGAAAAAATACCCCTCAAAACAACCCCCTAAAAATTTCAATGGCGCAGTCTGCACCATGACCCCCCCAGGAGGGCACCCCTGATTATGTCATACTTGAATTATTTAATAATTCTTTGGTTATTTATTAGTGTAAAATGTTTCTATTTAATTCTTAAAAAAATTTCAAAGGAGCAAAATCATAAGGAAACTTGAACTTGGGATACATATGGGTCATAATGGAAGTTAAAAGGTTCACTCAAAGCTACCATGTCTCTAAATACAGTTGACGCTCAATTGTGCAAACTTCTCGGGACCACAAAAAATGTCTGTAACAAGCTATTATAAAATTGAAAATTTAAATAACCCCCAACTGAGTCGCAACTGTAGAAACAAGATGGAAAATTGAAAATCCTTTTACAAGCCTTATACTATTAAAAATCAATTTCAATTATTTTATTTGTGAACAAATAGAAACTGGCAACAGATAGAAATTTTAAATCATTGCTTTTAATTTCCTTGTCAGGCAACATTGAATTCAGTGATCCATCGCGTGAATAAAGGCTTAGCCGTTATTAAAATGTGCTTTTAAAAAAGTTGTAATTCGAGTTCCATGCAACATGGAAGTTCCAAACACATTCTATCAGACACAGGGAAAAAATTCTTTATTTTGTCATTAAATTCAAATTTTTTTTAACTATGTTTTCTTTGTAAAAATCGTGAAAAACATTCAAGAGGTTTTTAATATATTTGTTAACTAATGTCATCCAAAGATGCAACCTAGCTAAGAACACTCTCGATCAACTCTCCTTTCGAACATTTTTTTTTTTCAAAATCGGTCCATCCGTTTAGGTGCTAGAGTGCCACAGACAGACACACAGATACGTCAAACTTATAACCCCCTTCCTTCGTGTGTCGGAGGTTAAAAACAAGACTTCGTAAAATAAAAACTATACTGCATGGTACACGTATCCATGCCAAGTTCAATCGATACGATTCAATATCTTTTACTTTTTTTTTTTTTGCCTCTTTAAAAACAAAGTTTTGTAAGTGCAGAGATTCAGAGTTTCAGATGGCAAGATAAACACCACTTTTAAACCAACTGATTTGTTTCATAAAAATAGAGGAAAAGATAAATGAAGACAAAATTACAATTTTAATGAAAGGGATGATCTTTTAATTTTATCTAAGGTAAGATTTCCAATTCCTGGTGCTGAAATGCTCGAGAAAAAATGTCTTCTGGCTCAACATTAAGTTTGTAAAGGAAAGATTTCTCCCATTTTCACGTCATAAACGAGCTGATGTGCGCATCACATGACTTTCTTTTACTCCAATTTAGTGTCATTTCCCCATTATTTGCAGTTTTAATGCGATTTAATAATTTACTCTCTAAATATCACCAACAGTGGCCAAATCGAAACCAGATTTAAAAATAAAAAAAATTCGCCATGGTGAACAAAAGACTGGCGATATATCACCAAGTGTCTGCCAAATTATAACACCACTTGAGTTTATATCGAAATTAACAACACTTGAGTTTATATCGAAATTAACAATGATTCCCCCTCCCCCCAAAAGGGACAAAAGACCCCTTTAGAAACACCCGAATGCAACCAAAATTGGAGGTGCACAACTAGATCTGTAGACTAGTACTTAGACTAGGAGTCTACATACTGAATTTCAACTTTCTAGGATATACTGTTTTTGAGTTATGCGAGATACATATGCACATAATTGCATGCGGATTTTACGAGAAAACTCAACTCGTTGTAATTAACTTGGGAATCATCAAAATGGATATTTTGCGTGTCTATACCTTCTTAGGCACTTATCCACATGTGGCCAAGTCGGAAAAAAAAACTTAACATTCATTCGGGGGTGAGCAAAATGGAAATTAAGGTCAATTTTTGAGTTAAAATTTTTTTCAAATACAATATTTCCTTTTTCATAAAAAGAAGTAAAAAGAATGAAAAACTACACTGTTTTGATGGAAGATTTTTTCGGAGCTAACAAATAGCTCTTAAAATCATAAATGTTTGTAAAATCTATAGCGTCAACTGTAGTCCTTCGAGTTAAACATTTCAACTTTGAAACAAAAGCATGAATCTGCTAAAATTTAGCAAATAAAAATGTTTTGCAATGGTCACCTTTCTAAATATTTTCTAGAACATGTAATTTGTAGTAGTGATTTGTAGTAGTAATTTGTAGTAGTAATTTGTAGTAGTAATTGGTAATATATGTAGTAGTAATTTGTACTCTAGGAAATCACACTTAGCACTTACATGGCACAGTTCTCAGGTACAGGTTATCTCGAACGGTATTTTGCAATTCACAGTCCGGAGAATTCTTGGGGAACCTGGTGTTCAAGTGCTGCCGGAGATCCTTGCCCAAATAACCTGAGGGAAAGAAAGAAATTTTAATTCTTAGTCACACTGAAATGAAGCATACACTGAAACAATTTTCGTACAAGTGCACACAATTACCAAGTGATGATAAATCGTTTTCACATTAACTTTTGAGAAACTATTATTTTTTTTTTTTATATTTCTTCCAAAATACATCGTTATTTGATCTTTGGAGCTCTCCATGAATGATGACACACTTTGTTTCAACATTTGTGACTCCCCTTCCCCCTTTTATCACAAACTGTCACACTTCACCTCAGTGGCGGATTTACTAGGGGGGGGGGGAGTGACCGCCCCCTCCATGACCTACATTTTCTAAAACCAATAGTATAGAATTGACGGAATTACTAGCTATCGCTACTAATTTCAATTAAGTACATTCCACAAATTTGCTTTATATTAAGTTTACACAGTTAGTGTAGTCGAGGATGGACAGCATTACCCACTTTTTAATTTGAACCTAAACTCATGCCTCCCCACCCCCTTTTTTTTGAATTTAAATAATTTTTATATTTCTATATGTGTCTTCCAACTTTTTTCTTCCATGGGCTACAATATACTGGTATGATAATACATTTTGCTATGACTTAGAACAAAGTTTGTGGTTTCCAACCCTGAGGTGATAGCCCCCAAAGGGGAGATTTAACACTTCAAGGGGGCTATAAGTTTTTGAGGGGCGATAGGTGGCTCTTAGTATTCAAAATACCGGATAAAGGGAGGGGGCATCCCCCTACATGACGGGTTTCCACTGCCACCCCCCTGAATAGACTGTAAATCCGCCCCTGCTTCACCTTACCTCTTCCCATCTCCTTGTCAAGATGTTTTTCTCGTAAGCATAATCTCATAAAAAAGACATGATGTCGTGAGTCTCCCAACTAGCTACAAATGCTCATGCTTTTGAACCACCTCTCTAGCCCCTCAGAAGAATGTTTATGATTGATACAATGCTCTTGGGGTAGGCGACCGCCTAGGGTGTCAGATTTTAGGGGCGGCAAATTTTGAAATTGAAACATGCTTTTAAAAAGTATGAATATCTGTTTCAGCATCATAAAATTTGCTGCTTCAATGCTAAAGATAATAATAATTTAGAGTGTGTACCAGTGTTTGGATATGCAAAACGGAAAACAATGTTCAGAATTTAAAAAGAAATTCGATTTAATTTTCGAGGCAGCAAATTGCATGACTTAAAAATCTTTTAAAAATATGTCTTTTTCAGTGCCATAATGGCACTACTTTAATGTTAAAAAAGATAATTTAAAATACATACCAGTGCTTGAATATGCAAAATCTAGTTTGGAATTTAACTAGATACTCACTTTAATTTTAAGCGCTTTACAATTATTTTTATCTTATTAATATATTTTTTTAAAATATTATTATTCTTATTTTCATTTAATAAGGGGGGCAGCATAATGTCAATATTACTAGAGCCGGAAAAACTACTAGAGCCTAGCCCCCTGGATACAATGCTCTATTCCCTCCAAATAAAAAATAATGGCAATAAAAACTGTCAAAAACTGAAACAATTGGGAGTGTCCATTTCCAAAAGGGGGGGGGGGTCGAAAATGAGGGACAAATTTGTATTTAGGAGGTCATTTTAAATAAGAATCGGCAAAAATGTTAGAAGCATTTAAGGGGTTTTTTTTGCCATGCAATGTTATCAAATACAACACTGATTAAAAAATTTGGCCTTAAGTGAGGAGGGGGGGGGGGCATCTAGGGCAGCTAGTAAAGGTTATGACTGAAATCAGCCAAACAAAGCAGTAGAATGGAGAGGGGGAGGGGGGGGGCGAGGATGAATTAAGAAAATAAATCAACACAAAGTATGAGTTGCTTTAGCGTCTATGTTTAGAAACAATCTGAGTAATTTAGCGAGGTCAAAAATATTTAATTTACCACGGAGAAAAAGAATTGGTCTAATATATCATTTCATATTCAACACAGAGTTGGACTGGATTTGGTGTCTGAACCGTTAGATCAACACAAAGCTCTCGCGAGGGAGAGAAATGCACGTTTTTCCTTCCCTTCGCTGGCCCAAGTAGCAAAGTTCCGTTGCTCACCCATAAACCGATTCTCGGAAAACGATGGTTAGGGGGGGTCATGCACACAATGCGTCAGAAATTTCATTTCAAAGAAAGGAAGCAAAGATCGGATCAGGAAATTTCAACCCATCGAATCAGAGGCGGCGATTGGGACTGAAAAAAAGGGGGGGGGGAGGGGGACGAAAACTAAACGAGCTGATGTGTGCATCACATGACTTCCTTTTACTATAATTTAATTAATTTGGGGGGGGGGGACTTGTTGGCCCGAGCCTGGGATTATTAAAATAAGGGATAAACAGATGTAAGGATTAATAATATGGAGCGGGGCCCGTAAAACTCATTTGTGAAGGGGGCCCTGAAATTTCTGTGCCCACCTGACGGTGCTCAACCTACGGTCCGCAGGGCTGATCAATGTGGCCTTCTACTATGTTCAATTTTACAAATAGAAAACTATCCCCCCTCCCCCGTCTGTAACCTTCCAAAATAACCAATCCTCTATACACCAATTATAATTCCAAAGCCAAATACTAAATGCAGTTGGACCTTTGTGTTAATAATAAATAAGTAGTGATGATGACAACAATAATTCTTAACTTGAAATTATTTTTCATTTCTCGCAATTTTCCATGCTATCTAGAAAAAACAAAAAGTACATTTAACGTGTATATGTCCTCCGGCCCGCGAGAATCATCTTAATATCCTCCGGGTTGAAAAGATTGTGAGCAACTGTACCAGATATTTTCAACATCGTAATAATGTTCGGATCTACGTCAGCTGTTTATTTTCGTTGGTGGATGAACAAACAGTAAGTTTTATGAGATACTTAAGTATAGGTGTGGGTGGGTAATTTACGCTTATACAAAATGATTGAGATAGCCAGAAAGACCTTTTTGAAAATTTGTCACACATTACATATCATAAAAATTAAGTCAAAAGAATATTTTCAAGTTTTTGAAGTCGAAAAAGAAAAGTATCCCGTAAAAAGAGAAAATGTCGAGCAATGATAAGAAACAAAATTCATCACAAAATAAAATTTATCTTTCCAGCAAATATTTAGGAACACAACTATTTGAAGCAGGCGTATGGGGGAGGGGAGTGCTGACTGTTGACTTGTCCTCCCCCCCCCCTAATTTCCGAGACAGTCCGATTCTCTAGGAGCTTTTTTGGTTGGTAAAATCTTCGCTGAACTTGTCGGATCCACAACTTTTTTTTTATTTGTCCTTTTATTTTTCACACAAAAAAGGTTGAGAGGGGGGCAAGTTCTATTTTTGAAACAAATGACGGACTTTTACCACCTTCTCTCATTTTTTGCATTTGCAGCGATGAATTTCTCCTTTGGATGACTACCTTAACATGATATTCTGTTTAAAATCGAAGTTCGTTAAGATTAGTGTAAAAAATGGTTCAACTTGATGGCTTTTTTTTTTTTCCTTTTCTGTTTTTAAATTACAAATTAGGAAGAACATATTTTGTGTTTCAGTTTTCCTACGTTCGCGCTTGATCTTACTTCTTAAGAACTAACATATTGCGTCCAACAATTTGATCAGGGGTGCCCACAAAGGGGGAAAGGGTTTACGGCGCAAATTGCGCCATCAAAATGGGGGGGGGGGGGTTAAAATTTATTGATTTATTTTTAATTTAAATTATTTATTTTATTTTATTGTGTTCTGTTTTTTTTTTTCCATTTCATATTTATTTAGTTTGTGTGT